>NW_026882999.1:0-43611 GCF_032173495.1 Musca vetustissima
ATGCTTAATTTCGTTTCATTCGGGCAGTTATAGAGTCCTTTGCGTACAATGAGACAAACGTATTTATATCGCTTTAAAGTAAACTTAATACACGCTATTCGGTACGCCGCACTGTTAAAAATTTAATTTCAATCAGACACCCGTTCGAAAAGCAATCACATCTCAATTTGATACGTTGTGCAAAATTTCGAGTTCATCGAACAAACATTAGGAGTTTGATGCACCATTTATGTAAAATCGGACGAATATATATGTATATGTGGGAGCTATACCGAAATCTGAACCGATTTTCACGAAATTTAACACACATCGTTCTAGACCTAATTCAGAACGCTATATTAAATTTCGAGCAAATCGGAGAATATATGGCGAGTTTGGTGCACCATTTACATACAATAGGATGAAAATATATATGGGAGATATGTATCTAAATCTGAACCCATTTTTCCCAATTTCAATAGGGTTCGTCCTTAGGCCATATAAATGAGCTGTGCCAAATTTCACACAATTTGGATCAAAAATGCGACCTGTACTTAGTTTACAATTTAACATGGACAGACGGACGGACGGACATGCATAAATCGACTTAAAAAGTGATTCTATGCATATTCTCAAAAGGAACCATTTGTCTATCTCGTTTCCTTTTGCCTGTTACAAACATATGCACAAAGGCATAATACCCCGTATGACAGTATGGTGAAGGGTATAAATACAGTTCACCGATAAAACAGCTATTAACCTATAATTATGAATAAAATGTATCACAAAAATTATTTTTGAGAAATATTATATAATTAATTCGTGATTTCTCGAATTATAAGTCGGTTTTATGCAACAATGTCAGTAGTGGCAGTTAATCACGAAGGACGGCTGCAAAAGAACGTCGGTTAGTACCAATCAAAAGAGGAGTAAAAAAAGCATTTACTAGTTCAACGAATTGGCGAGACGGTCATCGTTGGATGTAACCTCAAGAACAGAGCACGGATGAGCTATGGTAGTAGGCCTATATGTCCAGAATCTATCGAGAAAGTTATTTTATTTTTGAAAAGAATCGGAAAACCAAATTGTCTTTTGCAAAAGCTCATATTAATTGGAATCCGACACAGTGGAGAAATATTATGCTCCCGGCTGAATTAAAAACTCAGACATGAAAAAAATTACCGTGTGAAAGTCAGTATTTTGATGGGTACTGGAAAGCATGGAGAAGGGTCAGTAATGGTATTGGGCTGTTTTTCTTTTTATGGAAATCAATATATTTACGAGATTTTGAGAAAATGGATCGGATTGTCTACACAAATGTGTTGGAAAACGCTATGTTTCCCTTCACTAAAGAACATATACCGCTTGTTTGGGTATATCAGCTTGACAGTGGTAACAAAACATGTTTTATAATGGCCAACATTAGATTTTTTTTACACTATAGAAAAATCTTTGGAGTATCATTCATAGCAAAATCAAAAGAGTTTCACAAAAAGACATAAAGGTTCCGGATGCACAGACTGATATACCCAAGAATCAAATTGAGCATTTTATTAATCCAATGCCTCGTAGGTGTGCTGTCGTAATCAAAAATAATGTAATGTAGAAAAATTTACCTATTTAGAAGAAAAAATCAAAAAGTTGCTTCAGTTTGACCACGAAAATAATGGGTCAATTTACTTTTCCATACAATATTTCTTATTTCAACATAAATTTGGGTAAAAATTTGGTTTTGTTTTTAAAACGTGAATAAATTAGATATTTATTCCTGTAATAAACTTTGGCTATATAAAATTGAACACACATTTTCATAGTTTTAATATTTTGTATGGCCGCCATTTTTGAACTGAAGTGGTTTAAGTTAGTTACCCTGTATTACCTACAGATCCCTAAAATTCAAATTTCATATCGGCAAGTAGAACTCTAAATCAGCTGTTTCTTTCAAATTTCCTTTATACCGATTCTAAACAGAGAGAGTAATTTGTTTTGTTTCATATTCTATACAGAGAATAATAACGACAACATCAACAATCGAAAGGTTGGCTCTACGCTCATTGAAATAGTTTTTTTCTTTCACAATAAAGACCAACTATTCCAACATATTTCCGGAGTAAGCCCAAAAGTCATCATGGATTTACAACAACTGGAAGAGGAGGCACGTCAGGCCGCATTAAAAGACATTAAAAATATGCTACAACGTCCAGGGCAATTGGAAAAGGTTGAACAGTATCGTCATCGGGTGGCACGTAAAAAAGCTTCCGTTGAGGCATTGCTGAAGACCGGCATGCAAAATCAATTGGAAGGTGTACGAGTGGGTCTGAAACAGCTGAAGACATGTCTGGAGGATGTACGAGAGGTGAAGCGCAGCATTAAAGAAGTGGAAAAGCTTATGCAAGGTGTGCCCGAACTTTACGATGCCTTGGAAGACGTGCGGGAGGAGAATACCAAACATTCGCAACTGGCCACGGCTGTGGAAAATATCAAACACATTTTTAATGTGGAGACAAGTGTGCAGAAAACTATGGCCCTCATCGATGAAGACAAACTGTTGAATGCCCACCAATGTTTGGCTGATTTGGAAAGTGCTCGCGACGATTTGCTGTACGAATTGCACAAACAGCCTAAGCAGCATGCCTCCGATAAAATCACCCTTAAGAGACATTTTGAGAAAATCGACACTGTGGCCCAGGCTTTGGAGAAGAAGCTGCGACTGATATTGAGTCGAACGCTGAATACGGTACGGAAGGAACCAAAATTTATTGTTACTGCCTTGCGGATCATCGAACGAGAGGAAAAGAACGATCAATTTGCCTTACAGCAGGAGAAGGTGACATCGTTCCGACCACCTGGCCGGCCACGCCAATGGCGTGCCATGGCAATGAATGTCCTTAAGGAAGCGGTTATTACCCGTATTGAAGGCTCTCGCATGGAGGAGAGGGAGGACAATAAAATGTGGTTGGTTCGGGACTTGGAGGTGTTGCGTCAAAATATTTTGGTGGACTTGAGGGTGGTGAAATCGCTGTGTGTGCCCTGCTTTCCACCACACTATAATATCTTTGAGGAATATGTACGAATGTATCATGAGGGTTTGTCGAATTATGTAAGTGGTCGAGTTGCGAATCTGAAGATCTTGCTTTATCATGGTTTTTGTCTTTCTATAATTACAGATTGAAAATATTGCCAGTGGCCTGCAGGGCAATGAATATGTTTCCCTACTTTCGTGGGTCATCAATACCTATCCGGGTTATGAGTTGATGCGCCATCCCGAACTAAATGTCAACATCCAACAATTGGTGGGTCCCCTACTGCCACCCAGCCACCTCCGAGCACTGGAAGATGAATATCTTGGGAATATGCAAAAGAATTTCAACGAATGGATGGCCAATACAGCCGAGAAGGATCGTTCCCAATGGTTCTCGGAGCAGACACCCGATCAAGATGAACAATATTATCACAGTCCAGCTGCTGTGATTCTATTTGAAATGATCAATCAATTGTTGCAGGTTACCGAAACCATACACAGTGATCTGACATTCAAAGCATTGGTCATGAGCATACGCCAGTTGGACATCTTTGGTCAAACGTATTTGAAACATGTGGTCGATTTGAAGGATCATCATTTTCGTAATCGGGATCAAATCAAATTCTTTACCCATCACATTATAGCCATTGTAAATAATAGCCAACAGATTTTGGATTTGGCTCAACAACTGAAACAGAAATATTGGCCCAATGCACGCACCGAGCATTATGAAGACTTTGAAAAACTACTCGAAACATTCCAATTGATACGAACCCAAGCTGCAGGCTATTTGCTGGAGGAAGCTTTCCTCGACTTGGATGGCCATTTCAATGAGTTATTTACCCCAAAATGGCTAACCTCTACCATATCGGTCGACACCATATGCATAACGCTGGAAGACTATTTTCAGGATTACAATCATTTGACGCCCTGTAATTTTGAAATGGTCATCAATGAGGCCCAGAAACAATTGGCCAAACGTTACATACGTGCAATGTTGTCGAAACGTTTATCCCGTCCAACGGCCGATTGTGAAGCGATAAAAACGAAAATCAATCAAGAAGCGAAACGTTTGGAGAGATTCTTTGAAAAAATTGCCCCAAATCTGTCGTTAAATGACTCTCCATTGAAATTGATTTCAATGCTGTCGAGTCTATTAGTATGCGATCTGGAAGTCTTGCTGCTCGATTTACACACACTCTTGGGTAATTATCCCTCTTTGACAGAGGAACAAATTGTACGTCTGTTCTATATACGTAACGATGTTAAGGCGGCTGAGGTCCGTCAAAAAGTCCAAGATGCAAATCAATCGAAGAAGCCAATGGTTACCATAGATAAACAGGATTGTATATTTAAGGAAATTGTGTTCAATGATAAATTGTGGTAATTGTGCGTGGAGTAATTGATATTCCTTCCTAATAGCGTTGCACGCACACACAACGTGCATGATTGTGTTTGCGTGTTTTTAGTATTAATATTTAAATGAAGATATATAACCAATTACTATTTTATAAAATTAATAAAAAATGTTTATAAAACAAATCGCGAATGGTAAAAAATATGTCACATATAATCAGGTGAAAAACTTTAAATGGGTTAAAACTTTATGTTGGGCTGGTTTTCGGTAGGTACCATGATATAAGTTGCTATGCAAATACATGGACCAAGGACGAATTTTATCCTCTGAAGATGAGCCTTCGTAACTTCGAAGACAAAACGGATAATGTGATGCCAGTTCCGCCAGTGAATGGTCTTCATGGTAGAATGGCATTGAAAAGCCGCATTCATAAACCCCAAAGTACGATTGGAGTTCGTTGAAGAACACGAAAAAAAGGATTCTACATTTTGGAAATCTGTTATTTTCCCTGATGAATGTAAATTTAACTAGTTTGGGTCGGATGGACCAAATAAGGTATGGCGCAGGGCGAATAAAGTCGTGGACCTTAAGCACACAATACCGACCGTAACAGAGGGGTCTATGACCCGAAACGACCCAAGTCTTACTCGACCAACCTCTTTCACCTCAGCCCATTGTGTAAAAGCAATAGGGCTGCTACAACAACAACCGCAAAGCACGGAGGAGGATCTGTAATGGTATGGGAGAGCGCTGCAGGTGTAGGAAATCTCGTTTTATAAGATTTATTATTTAAACATTCTAAAAGATCATTTTATCAAGATAATGGCCTCAAATATAAGTTCCAACCTCTGGCGAAAACTGTACCTTTTTATAATTTAGGAATGTCTTTTTTTCCTCACCAGCTTGAGTTTAATTGTTTCATCTATAGGTCCAATGCTTGCTGTTTTTCGAACTTTTTGTTCATCCGGTTCCTTCTGGCCAACTTCCGCCTTTGTGCCCCCAGACAACTGGGGGGCTACACTGTATTGCGATGCGTGAGAAAAATTGTAACGCATCGCGTAATTGGTACTCTCTAATTCGTTTTCGTATCTCCTTTCGCATCTACTTTACGCAAATGTAGCATCACCGCACTCTGTAATACGAAAACGCATGTCAAACTCGTTCGTTAAGCGCAAATATCTTGCGTTAACAAAATAGCAAACGCAAAGGAAGCGAAACATAAATTATTTTAAGTAAAAGGCAAAAAAGTCACAGTTACAGGCTCAGCAACGTCAGTTCCTAACTTCAGTAGATTTTACGGGGCAACACAGTGATTTGGCAAAGGGACAGTTGCAGAGTTCAAATACGAAACAACGCGCCAACAATTTGTGGACAAAACTGTCTGATGACCTCAATTCAAATTGACCTCCTGTAAAAGATGTCGGTGGTTGGAAAAAGTAATATATTATTTTTTTTATATAAAATGTGAAACTATGTGTGCATATTTATAGGTTGGTGTTGATAACCACCTTGTCCAAGCAATTTCAAAGCAGCGGCCTCTTTTATTGGAGTTGGAATTGTTATGGATATATTTGAAACGATGAGCGTTTAAAAAATACATAAACGAATCTTTATTGAGACATTTTATATAAATCTATAAAAATTAAATATTTGAAAACATTTGTCACATAATAAATTCGTACTTATATTTTCATACCCGTGGTCACTTAGGGAGAGTATATTTGATAGATCTCATAAAATTCTTTTTTTTTAATTCGTTCATCATTTTTGTTTAAAAAAACACTCGTACCACACAAAAATATGTTTTCATTTACAATTTTTTGACGTTTCCTTTTGTCATTCTTCGTTAATGTTTACTTTGTGGCGACAGTGTTGCCCTATTTTCAATTTAGTTTGCGAATGCGTTTGCGTGAACGTTACAGAGTACCAAATTGTACTCTTAACGCATTTAGCTTTCGCATCGCACTTGCTTTCGCAACGCAATACAGAGTAACCCCCCTGCTTCTTCCTAGTTGTGAGTTTGACGATATTTTTACTCACCTCCTCTATCATCTTTTTGGCCTCTTCTCTCTTCCAGCCCTCCAAGACGATTACATTTGTCTGATTTTCATGTTCAGAAACAGGATGAGTCGCCTCCTGTCTCGGAAGGCTGGATCGAGATTGCTCTTCCCCTGCGGTTTCTCAACTCGAATTCGATGTTGCCCGATGGTTGAGTGTTTGTAGCTATACCTTCGACTACTAATGCCAAGACACCCACATCTGGATAGAAAAAAGTAAATTCTATAAAAAAAATATTTCAGATAGAAATATTTCTGGATAGAAAAAAGTAAATTCTATAAAAAAAAATATTTCAGAAAATGTATTTTGATAAAAATTTACCCTATGTCCAAAACTATGTTCTAAAATATCATTTTAAATTCGTAAAATTTAAAGGTTAACTCCAAGAAAATTTGTGGGATTTATTGTGGCGTAAAATCCGCAAACATATAATTGCTAAAATGCTGAAAAACGTCCAAATTGACCCAATCAATCTTAAAATGACTTACAGAGGAATTTAAAAGCAAATGATACCCCACAAGTTACTAAAAGTTTGCATATCATCACTTTTTTTTTGTCATATGTACGTATTTTATTTTCTGATAAAATAATTTTAAAATATGTGGATTATAAAAAACGATTAAAAATGATTATAATTTTTAAAACATAATAAAAAGTAATTACACAACCTTCAACTAATCATTGTTAAAAACACAGAACATTGGCAAAAACAACAAATATTTCTAGTACACACGGAATTTTGAAAAGTAAAATTTTAAAAATTAATTGTTAAACTTTTTTAAACGTTTTTCACATCCCAAGTCTGTGCATAACTGCATTATCGACCAAAATCGACGCAGACGCCGTCCTCATTCATTGTGTTGCACACTTTCCCCAAACTGTCTGAAAAAAACGTGCTTTCATACCATCTCTCTTTACTCTCTCTCTCCCTGAAGAGTAAATTGGGGAGAATAAGGATGGGGTAACCAAACACACGCACTACTACTGCTCAGCATAAACAACAACGGCAAAGAAAGAATTCATTGAACTGCTGCTATTGTTGTTGTTTTTGCTCCACCGAAATCCAAATGAGACAGACGACTACGCCGTTGACAGGCCATGTAGGAAATTTGATTACAGCCAAGAAATCAGTCTGTTAAGAGAGGTATTGCCGAGTGCTCTGTACAAGAAAACAAGCAAAAGAACGCGCGTGCTACGACGTGCTGAAGACGTTTGCTTCGCCAAATAGAAACAAAAAAAGATAAAAAAAATAGTTTTTTTTCCGGATTCTTTTATTTTTATTAGTGTTTTGTTGGAGTACTGCAGGAGAAAAAATAAAAGCGAAAGAAAAGCAGAATAAGAAATAAAAAGTAAGCCCACATTCTATAGCAATAAAATTTATTATTCAATTATTGTGGGTCATGTCGTGAAGTGTGAAAATTGAGAGTTTAAAGTGAAAAAATAAATAAAATAATAATACCATCAAGTGAGTGGTGGAGGTGTCTGGTAATTTAAAGAACATACATATCTGTGTAAAAAATATACCAAAAATATATTTGCAAAAAAAAGTCAAGTGCAATTGTTGAAAGTGTATAATTTGTCTTTGCACCATATTAAATTTGACATCATAATTATTAAATAGTACAATGGTCACTCTCCGTGTATATTCTAGATGTTTTTAGTCTGGCTGAGTGTCTAGAATTCACGCAATCAATAACCACATAAAACTACCGCACTTTATCTGCCGCAAACCAAAACATGCACAGACTCACACCATACGCATTGAATAAGTTCAAGTGCGTAAGAATAATATGTTTTTGTTTTGTTGTTCTTTGTCAATCATCAAAAAAAAAAAAAAAAAAAATACTAAATGAAAAAATCAATCTCAAAATCTTGTCTAAAGGACTTTGTTTTTGTTGCTGTTTCTATTACCGCCTATATTTGTGGTTACAAATAAACAAAACACACAACCACAACATGTCCAGCAACAAACCCCAAATTGAATCATACCAAAAAAGAAAACCAGTAAGGAAAGTAGTAAATTCGGACGGGGCCGACTATATGATACCCTTCACCACTTTGGATATATTCAATAGATGGATTCTAACAGACGTCTTATTTTTAAAGGACGAGTAAAAAGAAATTGGATCCATAAACATATCATTCTGCAACCTATACTAAATTGTTCATTTGTACAGATATAGAGTTGCTTCTTAAAATGGGCCAAAATTTCAATTTAAAGTAAATATCAATCGTACACCCGTTGATTATTTACATAAATATCTGATAAACATGAGGAGTTGGTGCACCATTTACTTAAAATCGGACGAAAATATATATAAAAGCAATATCACTGGTTAGGTTATACTAATTTCAGTATGTTTTGTGCATATCAGCCACATTTCGAGTTCTTGGTGCATCATTTACATAATATCGGTAGAAAATATATATGGCAGCTCTATCCAAATTTTAACCGATTTCAACAAAACTTTCCCCATGCTACTTAATACACATCATTCTAGACTCAATTCATTACGCTGTGTCAAATTTCTTGCAAATCGAAAGATATATAGGGACTTTGGTACACCATTTGCCTTAAATCGGACGAAAATATATATGAGAGCTATATCCAAATCCGAACCGATTTTCAGGAAATTTAACACACATCATTCTAGATTTTATTCAGTACGCTATGCCAAATTTCGTGCAAATCGAAAGATATATAGGGACTTTGGTATACCACTTGCCTTAAATCGGACGAAAATATATATGGGAGCTATATCCAAATCTGAACCGATTTTCACGAAACTTGACACACATCATTCTAGACCTAATTCATCACGCTGTGTCAAATTTCGTGCAAATCGAAAGATATATAGGGACTTTGATGCACTATTTAAATAAAATCGGGCGAAAATATATATGGGAGCTATATCCAAATCTGAACCGATTTTCACGAAACTTGACACACATCATTCTAGACCTAATTCATCACGCTATGCCAAATTTCGTGCAAATCGAAAGATATATAGGGACTTTGGTACACCATTTACCTTAAATCGGCCGAAAATATATACGGGAGCTATATCCAAATCTGAACCGATTTTCAGGATATTTAACACACATCATTCTAGACCTAATTCATTACCTTGTACCAAATTTCGTGCAAATCGAAAGATACATAGGGACCGTTTACATTAACCCTTTTTGTCGAATATATTCGACATTTAAAAATTCTCTCTTTCTTTGCGATTTTTCCGTTATCATATATACCGTTAACATTGATGGTTTTGTTTTTGCTGAAAAACAGACGAAACTGTCCGAGGGTTAAAATGAAAATTGTTGTTTTTTCTAATCTCGATGCCTTTATATGATTTTAAGTACAAAATTTTAGATTTTTATTCCGACAAAAATTTTTTTTGACACTGAAAGGGTTAAATCGGACGATAATATGTATGGGAGCTATATCTAAATCTGAACCGATTTTTCCTTGGGCCAAATAAGTGACCTATGCCAAATTTCATCCAATTCGGATTATAAATGCGACCTGTTCTTTGTTTACAATTTAACATGGACAGACAAATGGACGGACATACATAAATCAACTTAGAAATTGATTCTATGCATATTCTCAAAAGGAACCATGTGTCTATCTCGTTTCCTTTCGCCTGTTACAAACATATGCACAAATACATAATACCCTGTATTACAGTGTGGTGAAGGGTATAAAAAACCTTCAACAACAGTCAGGTAGATTTGAATGCTGCAGGAAGCAATAAAACAGCAACAATTTTCTTTCGATATTTCCATTGCAATGTTGCCACATTGTGATGTGCTTTCGAGAGGATTCTCCATATTTTGGTCTTCAATATATGGAAATGCTTTGATTCGTCATCGTAGTAACATAGAAAGGGAGCAATTTTTTATAAAAATTGTTATAATTTTATGAAATACCTATTCAGAAAGTTATGGGATTATCTCAAAACGTTTTAGACATACAGTAAAAACCCGGTTTTTGGACCTGCATTTTTTGATAAAAAAAAACACTCAAAAGTCGAAAAGGAGTTCATTATAGTCCCTCATCAATCCTGACCGATGAGGGATTTCAACCAGTCTATTATGCAGACTAAGGGGAAAATATCCTAACTTACTGCTCAAAAATGCTGAAACGGGAAACGTCCAGAGAACAAGCCGACTAGATACACTTGCAAGAAAAAGTATTCGTACCAGGGTGCGGATAATGATTAAAATACGCTCCTTATCACGAATGCTCACGGGGAGAATTCGAATATTTTCAATTTATCGCGAATGATAAAGTTACAATGAATGAACAACCATTAGCAATCTTTCGCGAATTTTCGCATTGTACGAGAATAACTTGTATGCAGAATAATTTTAACTGGCAAAATGTCAGCAGTTAAAGTCGGAAATAACTTCTTGGGGCCCTTCAATACGGAACGAGGATTAAGACAAGGTGACAGTTTGTCGCCGATAACATCCACGAATTTGGAAGGAGTCTGCCAAAGAGGGACTGACAGTAAATTGCTAGAAGACTATGCTGACCAACGCGCAAGACGTCCAGTAGACTCGGACCAATTGTGGAACTTGAGAATTACAGATTCAAGGTAGTCAAAGATTGTATATACCACGGTACCGCCATAAACAAAACTAATAACATCAGCTTTGAAATCGGGAAGAGAATAGTGTTGGTCAACAGATGCTACTATGGTATGAGTAAGCAATTCAAAAGTAAAGCCACATCTCGCCAAACCAAACTATTCCTGGTTCCCATGGCATCTGTTGATTGTTGCCTTGGCGCCTTAGCGTTCAAAGCCACCTCCTTATCTTACTAAGGTTGCACAATATGAAGTTGTATACCATTGAAGAAAAATATTGTAGTCTGTATGGAAAATCGATCGATCTTTCTCGTTCCTTTTTAGAAAGGAACTAGTTCATTTTTTAAAAAGGAACTAGTTCCTTAATGTAGTTCCTTTGCTCCATATATTTCCTTTACTCCATGCAGTTCCTTTGCTCCATATAGTTCCGACTCCTACATAGTTCCTTTGAATCTCTCTCTTTCGTCGATCTTTTTGTTTTTTTTTTCATTTTTTCCATATAGTTCCTTTGCTCCACATAGTTCCTTTGATCCATATACTACCTTTGCTCCATATAATTCCTTTACTAGTTCTCTTTGCGGATCGATCTTTCTCGTTCCTTTTTTAGAAAGGAACTAGTTCATTTTTTAAAAAGGAACTAGTTCCTTAATGTAGTTCCTTTGCTCCATATAATTCCTTTACTCCATACAGTTCCTTTGCTCCAAATAGTTCCTTTACTCAATGCAGTTCCTTTGCTCTTTATAGTTCCAGTGTCATTAAATGCACAGTTGCTTTTGTACTTGAAATTGGAAAGCGGTCAAAATGACTGCCTTCGGCGTTCTAGTGTTAAAATAGTTATCTGATTTGTTCCGCGTTTTGATTTTGGTACTAAGACTCTGTTGTAATCATTTCACCTGCGAAGGATACCGACATAAAAAATTAGAACGTAAGGTTCGATAATGAACTATAGCCGCACTTAGATTTAACCCTGTGTGGAGGTTCCAGGAGGAGTGGACCGATATTCCCCATCATTGAATTTGAATACTGTGTTAAAGTGTACACACCCTCATTAGCCATAAGCATGAGGGTATAATTATCCATTAAAAATGTCTGAAATTTGTATTATGGTTTACATAATCCCTTTTCAGAAATGTCTGTATAGCTCCACTTTTTGGTATGTTCCCTATGTTTTCATTTCTAGTACCTGTCAGTATATATATGGTGGAGGGTATCCAAAGTTCGACACGACCGAACTTAACGCTTTTTACTTGTTTTTTTCGCTCACATAGTTCCGTGTTGATTTGTAAGTACAAAATATTTTTTTATAAATAAATAAAAATATGTAAAACAAAAAACAACAAAATAAAATTTAACTATTTACACAATTTGAAATTCATACGAATGAAGTATGGGAATAAAGGAACGAGATCAGAAAAAAAGGAAAAGAAAGGAAGAGGAACTATATTAATTACAGAGCTGGAACTTGTTCCGATCGTTCCTTTCTCGGAATAGTTCCAATGAACTAGTTTGTTCCGGAACTACTTAACTCTAGTTCCGACTCCTAGGTTGTTCCTTTGGATCCGTCTCTTTCATATTTTTTTCGCTAACATAGTTCCATGTTGATAAAAATTAAATTAAAAAATCGATTTTAAATAATTTCTATTTGGTTTAATAATCGCAAAATATGTTTTTAAATAAATATATTAAAAAAAATAAATTGATGAGCGTATGTTTATATATTTTTACAATGTGACAGCATTTGAAAGACAAACGGGAACTAATGAAGAATGTCGGAATAAAGGAATGAGATCAGTAAAAGGAATGAGATCGAAATCAAAAAAAGAACCATATCAAATAAGGAACTTTACTAATTAAAGAGCTGAAACTAGTTCCGATCGTTCCTTTTTCGGAATAGTCCCGATGAACTAATTCGTTCCGGAACTACCCAACTCTAAAGCAAGCAAAGTGATGGTTCAAGCAGATGGGGGAGGCCACGATTCCGATGGAAAGATCAAGTAGAAGATAACATCTCGGAACATGGTCTCCCAAATTGGTCTTCACAAACCAGCTCAGTAACTGATTTGGTTCGAGTGTATGGGGTCGTCCCAAAGTTATCATATTATGGTGGAATACGGTAATGGGGGTTGTTCTGAACTCAAAATTATCAGTTTATACTCTACAAAGCATAGAATTCTAAGACGATTTTGCTATTTGCGTTCATCAATAGTAATCATACTAGCTTCAGAATGTATCGAGGTCAAGTTTCTAAAATGAACAATATCGGTTCATATTTAGGCATAGCCAACTAATAATAATAACTCCAGATTTTCGGTATTATTAATTTTTAGGTATCGAGATATACAACTAGAATGTTTGGGTTCGAAAATAAACAATATCGGTCCATATTTAGTGATATTTTCCATACGCATTCCCTGTAATACACGAGGACAGTTCGGGAGGTTCTTAGCCTAGCACAGAAAGCGCGGTATAAAGAGGAAAAAAGTTAAATGTTTTGGGAACGTGCATCTCTGTTTTAAACACATGTTAAATTTTGTTTCGATCTGGCAATTTTTGTACAATGAGCACTCATTTCTAATTTGTCCATTGTAAGGAAATTGCGGATGCGTCCTTTTTGACCCCTGTTTCTATATGAAGGAGTTGCCAGATCGAAACAAAATTTAACATGTGTTCATAACAGAGATGGAAGTTTCCAAAACACTTAACATTTTCCTGTTTATACCGTGCTTTTTGTGATAGGCTAATAAGTTTCCGAACTGCCTTTGTAATGTGATATACAAACATAGAAAGGAAACACAGGTTTACATCGAAATAAGCAAAATAAAAAAACTTAAAGCTACGAGTTCAATTTCACTGAAACAATCTGGCAACTCTTCTCAAACCACCACCAATTTTTGCTTTGTGGCTAAAACTTGCTCTTGGCCAAAAAAACAGAAAAATGTTATTCATGTCTGACTCAATAATCAAATGTGTGGTACGCCCATGTCGGATATGATGTTAGTTAGTCTAATAAACAGTCATTTATCCTGCCAACCCAAATGCCTGCTGCTGACCGACCCTGAATGTTAGAAATCTCAGTGTGCATATTGTACATTGCAACAAAAACAAGCGGCAACAACTACTTTAACATGACTTCCATTGCAGTAAAAAAATGTTAGACTAGAGAATGAAACATTTTAGAAAATGTTGAAGAGATGCCGACAAAGTGGACAACATTTAACTTTTAAATAAAACATGCTTTGGTTGACAGTGGACTGTTGGTTGAATTTGTTTGTGAAACAGACAGAGAGAGAATGTTTGTGAATACTGTATGTTTTGTGTTTTTTTTTGCATGTTCCTTGGGCGGTAATGAAAACTTAAAACTGTAGTCAGTTTTCGCTTTCTGCTATCTCAGAATAGTACATTTCCAGATTCCAATTGTAAATTTAATGTTTGACCAGTTTATGTGCCAAGGACATCAATGTTCGCCAGGCCCTTAGCTTAAGGGGTAAATGTTTCAACAGAGGGTGATTTTATTTTTTTTTATCAGCACGATGTATTCAGAAAAATACTGTTGCAATGTTAAACATAAACGAAATACAACCCCGAACAAGTTGAAATACAAAACTTTGCCACTTGAATTTTGTTGCTTGTTTGCAAATTGTCGACAATTACAAGCAAATAACTTTTAAAGTTCCCAATTGGAAAATTCTTTTTTTATTAAAAAAAAGAAATGACTCTATTAACCATAAATTACTATCAAGGAGAGCAGGCGTGTGTAGGTTTGATTGATGCTGCTAAAACCCGCTAGCTAGAGGAACTAGTTCGTAATCAGAAACTCGTCGATTCTCAGCTCTCCAGTGACTAGTTCCACTTTACACCCCTTAACAATGTATTTAACTGTTTACTTTAACATGGGGATGTCATAGGAGGCAACCAATTGACACTCCCGAGGAGTAGTATTATACTAGTTACAGGTTTCAGTCAATGACTAGTTACATTAGACTACCCACCTTTCTAGTTCCGTAAAAACTAGTTCAGTATCGTTTTTATCATACAATTAGCAATTAAAACACTCATTTATTAATTTGAGTTTAATTTTTATTTATATACCCTACACAACTATGTTGTCAGGGTAATATAGCTTTGTGCAGCCCCAAAAGTTTGTAACGCCGTGAAATATTGGTCCTAGACCCACCTTTAAGTATACCGATCGCCATATCTCGACTAGCTGAGTCGATCTAGACATGTGTGTCCGTCCGTCCGTCTGTCCATTACAATTTGTAAACACGATAGAGGCCACAGTTATGGACCAATCTTCACGAAATTTTGCATCTAGGATGGGTTCTGGCCAATGAAGACCCCTATTGTTTTTGGAAAAGATCGGATAATATTTAGGGGATGAAATGGACCAAAAATTTTATTGTCGGTTTTTCTGGTCGCTCTAGAAGCCGCAATTATGACCAAACGGGTCAAATGGACCCTGACTTTTGTGTGAAAAATGACAAAATTTGAATTCTACAGCGTATATATTTACTCATGAAGGACATAGACCCGAGAAATTGATAGTATATCCAAGAGGAGTGGTTAGCCTTTAAATTGTTACCAAATATAGTGATGTATCTACTCAGTTGTGGGAGTTACACTCAAATATTTACAGGTGCTTACGTACTCAGATATTATTTTGTAACCCATTACCACATCAGAGGGCGGAAATATAGCGCTGATCGCTTTGAAATTTTTAGTTATATTCAAGGACAACGCCTATAATTTTCGGTGATGATCAGATTAAACTTTTGGGATGAAATGGACCGAAAACTTTTTTGTGTGTTTTCGAGCCGAATTTAGTCTGAACATCACAACACAACCCACCGTAAAGGGAATCTGAACAAGTAATTAGAAGGGATGTACTGAATATTCGAAAATGTAAGGAAGAGGTGCTGTTGACCTGTAATCGAGCAAGAGGGGACAATTATTACGAAATATTACCCAGACTCGGAATAAACATCCGCAGAAAGTTTGAGTTCTGTGGTAATTGTGTAGGGTATCGTATGCCCGTCGGCCCGTCGGACTATACTGCTCCGCTCACTGGTTTTAATTACATATAAGTAAAACCGTACTACTTTCATACTGCAATTACATTTCAGTCGTGTCAGATCCTTCGGATGTTATGAACTTGATCTGCATCATCTTGCATTCATGGAGAATAACGGATTTTTTATGAAGACCAACCACCAGAAACCGTGTTTTTGCATTAAGATTCTCGTTTACTACAGGATAAAAAGGTAGTCAATTGGTTCGCCTGATATTACTTTAGGATCAAAATTGGCGCGGTATAACTAGTGCTGGGTCTAGCTACATAACATAAAAAAACTAGTTTTTGTGGCTGTTGGGAGAGAATGTTTAAATATTTTTCTCTTCTCTTTTGAAAAAAACTGAATTTTTTCTTTAATATCGCAAGTGACTCCTTCTCGCACACTATAGGATAAATTAGTAACTTTTACGGTTTATAACTAGTGCTGGGACTAGTTACATACAAATTGGAATTTTCATTGCTAGCGGGAAGCTAACATATCTCCATTTCTCATTATCATTATTAGTAATATTTTTTCATATTTTGCATGACTCATTTCTTGTTTTTTTTTTTTCTGGTGGATGTTGATAATCTATGGATTCTCTTCCTATCTCCTATTCTTTATTGTTATTTTGGTAATTTCCTTTCCTCTATACATTTGTGCGGAAATCCCTTTGGGCAAAATACAACAAACGTGTATTTAAAACCATTTGTTATACAAGTACAATGGCGCGCACAAACATTCATAGTAACGTACATATGTATGTACATACATATGTACTTACAAGTATAAATAATATGTTGAAATATTTTGGGGTGACCAATTTTGTGCATTGTACGCGAATTTTTTTTATAGAAAAAGCGTTTTTAAAGACTAGCAGAAAGGTCAAGTTTTTAAAGAATCTATTTTTAAGAACTTGCCGAGCAGGATATTATGAGGAGTGCTATTGATAAATATGTTGGAATCAAGCTGAACTTGTCATCATTTTGGGTATGCCAATGGAAGGGGCAATTGTTGTTTTTTGTAGCAACAAAATACACGTGATACATGCTATTCGTTGTCTGGTTCTGCTTTTTATATCTCCAAATTCAAGAATGTAGCCTTTGAACGGGTTGCATCCTTAGACGATATGGGAGTCATCTTAGCTGGGCAGTTGAAGAGGTGCAACGTGTCATGTGGTCCTAGTCAACATGCAGGACATGTGTTAGGTATCGAGCCGTCAATTCTTGCCCAATAGGAATTGAAGCGGTTGCACCATCCTGATCTTAGGCTGAGCTAAGACTACTCGTGTTTGTCGGGGCAGCTGCTTTCCCTCTGCTGCGATGGAAGAGCGTGGTCTCCGATTATGCTATTCATACGACATTGCTCTACTATCTGCGCCTGTGCGTATACCATTCACACCTGCTTTATAGACTTCTTGATCTGGGGGTTCGCGTTTATATCTTTGGACCTCACTCTTTAGATCATAAAGATCTCTCCTGACGTACCTGGGTGGGGGAGTTCTGTCCATAAGACTATGACAGGGGTGTTATTGACGATAACATCCAAGCAAGTACTGCATCGAGAACATATAATTGTGTTGATGGACGGGTACGATCTTCGTATCCTTATGCAGATGATCCACATGAGGAGACACTCTGTTGCAGTTCTCAAGGCAACATTCTGGCAGTTCGGGATATCCTTCCACTGCGTATCACTTACATTCGCAAACCACGCTGATGCCGCATAGCTTACCACTTTATAAGAGGTCAACAAGGTTTCTTTGTCAGCGCCCCAAGTGCTGCCGGCTAGCGACTTGATGACCTTGTTCCTACTTCTCAGCTTATCGCATAAAGCAGTGGCTTGCGCAGACGACTTGAAAAGGCTGTCGAACGTTACTTCCAGTATCTTGGGGTAGTTAGGAGTCGGAATCAGTTCTCCATAGACCATTATGTTCAGTGGGATCTTCCTCCATGTGATGAACAGTGTGGCTGTGGAATTTGTGGCGGATATTTCTAAATTCCTCAGATGGAAGAAATTTACGAGATCTGCTATGTAGAAGTTTAACCTGTCATCAATAATGGGATTCGACGCCATGATCGTACAACCATCCGCATACATTACGATCTCTATGCCTTCCGGTGGTTGTGGAATATCAGAAAGCAAGAGGTTAAACAATTCCGGAGATATGGCCCCTCCTAACTATTCGGTTGCACAGCCTGTTCTGGTTAAGTCCTTTGCTAATATGTGTGGAAATGGCGCTGTAATGCTGTTGTTGTGCTGTGCATCTTACGGAATCCATGTTGATGTTGAGCAACTGGAAAACTGCTTCTCAACGATGGGAGGAGTAGCGCTTCAAGTGCTCTGGCGGCAGGAGTGAAGTCGGCCTATACAATTCACCCCTGTTGGCATCCTTGCCATGCTTCTGTAGCGGGACCACCCTGTCTATTTCCCAGGCTTCAGGAACAATGTGGTTGGTTTCCGACAAGTTGAGGGCTGATGTTAAATACTCAACTCCGTTTTCATCCAGGTGCTTAAACATTACCATGGATATTCCATCCGGGCCCAATGCTTTGCATGACTTAGCTTTTTTGATGACATCTGCAACGTCCTCCTTCGTAAATTGTGGTGGTACCTCCTCGGCTCGGAGTGCCCTTATGCGACGTAGTTCACTAGTACACTGCCGGCGGTTTGTGTCTTTGGTAGATAAATACTGAATTGATCTTAACGGACCTCGAAACATTCCCGAGACTTCTATGTCGATTTAGTCTTGCCGTCTTTTGAAGACCAGATAGAGCTTGCAATATTTAATGTTAATACTCCTAGGATGTTTGGTGTTGAAAATAGATCGGGCCGAGTTTAGTATAGTTATTCTTCCTGTTTGATTCAACTTGGCTCCGGCCTTGTTTACAGCTACTTCCACAGGCTGCAGACACGAATTAGGACGAGTGTATCATCCTGAACATAATTGAGCCAAAACTACTCTGATTAGTTTGTCATGCAAATGGCCCACAGGTGTCATGGGGGAGTATCCTGCAATTCTCATGGGGGCGTTCTGGCAGGTCTGAATATTTCTTGATTTCGTAGCACTAGTATTCGCGGACAACACTGACACTCCATAGCAAAAGACCAACATATCGTTTCAACAACAACATTGTTTCTTTATCTGCGCCTCAAGTGCTGCAGGCAAGCGATTTGAAGACCTTGTCCATACTTTTTAACTTATCGCATATAGATGGGCTTGTACAGACGAATAAAACATGTTATCGAATGTGATAGACGTTCAACGATTGGACTCGACCGCAAAACATAAGTATATGTTTAACAGCTCCGGGGATATCACTCTAACTTGGGAGAACTCTACGTACTACTGGAGTTCACACATACGAGTATGATTGATTATTCAACATTTCAAACTTGGGCAGAAAGAAGTATTCTCGACTTATATATGTGTGGAGATGCTGTGCAACGATTTTCATAATACTGGGGAGGATTAATGCCTTAAAGTCTTCGCTACTGGTGACATAAGTGAGATCGGGTTATACGATTCACATTTCTCCCATCCTTTCCTGGCTATCGACAAATTAAGGATACTCAACTCCCGGCTCATCCAGATGTTTCAGCATTACCATTGAGATTTTGTCGGGGTCTAACGCTTTATATGATTTAGAGCTTCGGGTGTCACTTGCAACATCACACATTTTAAATGGTAGTATTCTTTGCTTCTACTGTCACTCGGGATGCTCGACAAACTGTCGATGTTCGGATCAGTCATAATTAGTCATCGTTAACTTAAATCCTCGTGGATATAATAGCATCTTCTCGGTTCTATGTTCTTCAGGAGTAAATATACAGGGTGAGATGAAAAAACTGCAACCAACTTCAGACTGCTCTCATTTCTAAGCCACTAGTCCGACAGATGTTAAAAATTATTCCATTGAAAACTCGGTAGATTGTCTACAAGCGTACAAAATCATTTTGGTGAGAATTTTCCAGAAAAAAAGCAACATCAGCAGAAATGGTTCGAAAAGTAAAGAAGCGATTTGATCGAAACCGGAGTCGCAGTGGCCGAAAAATTTGGCTAAACATATAGCAATATTCCATTCGGCAAATATTGAAAAATGAGCTCGTGGTAAAGCCATTGAAATACCAAAAAGTGCAAGAATTTTTACCGCGTTGCTTCGCTTGGCCGAAAGTGGTGAACTGCCGAATTTGGTTTTCTCCGATGGGAAAACATTCGTTGTCCAGCAGCTTCGGGTGTCACTTGCAACATCACACATTTTAAATGGTAGTATTCTTTGCTTCTACTGTCACTCGGGATGCTCGACAAACTGTCGATGTTCGGATCAGTCATAATTAGTCATCGTTAACTTAAATCCTCGTGGATATAATAGCATCTTCTCGGTTCTATGTTCTTCAGGAGTAAATATACAGGGTGAGATGAAAAAACTGCAACCAACTTCAGACTGCTCTCATTTCTAAGCCACTAGTCCGACAGATGTTAAAAATTATTCCATTGAAAACTCGGTAGATTGTCTACAAGCGTACAAAATCATTTTGGTGAGAATTTTCCAGAAAAATAGCAACATCAGCAGAAATGGTTCGAAAAGTAAAGAAGCGATTTGATCGAAACCGGAGTCGCAGTGGCCGAAAAATTTGGCTAAACATATCGCAATATTCCATTCGGCAAATATTGAAAAATGAGCTCGTGGTAAAGCCATTGAAATACCAAAAAGTGCAAGAATTTTTACCGCGTTGCTTCGCTTGGCCGAAAGTGGTGAACTGCCGAATTTGGTTTTCTCCGATGGGAAAACATTCGTTGTCCAGCAGTTTGTAAACAAACAAAATGATCGTGTTTATATGCCAAAGAGGTCAGATGAAAATGTGCACCTTCGTTGGTTGGTGTGGGCCGCCATAACAACCGATGGTCGCTCTCCGCTCGTACCTTGGTATCAAAATAAATGCCGAAAATATTCTGGAGAGTGTATTAAAGCCTTGGACGCGCAAACATTTTGCCGCAGATCTTGGACATTCCAACTGAATGGTTATAAAATGAGGTTCCTCGCTTCATTTCCAGGGCACAATGGCTACCAAAATCTTCGAATACCAATCCATTGGACTATTGTGCCTGGAATATTTTGGAAAGCAAGGTTAGAACTAAAAAATACCAAAGTGTCGATCACCTCAAGCAAGCGCTTCGCCGGGAATAGACCAAAATACCGCAGAGCAACATTCGGGCAGCGGGTGACGGTTTCATTGGCCGTTTGAAGGCCATAATTAATGCCAAAGGTGACCAATTCGAACAAATCTAAATTTATTCTAAAATTTGATTCTATTTCCGACATTTTTTGCTTTCATTCAATAAAATTTAAAAATTATGGCGTTTGACTTTGTTGCAGTTTTTTATATATACCCTGTATAGCCCATAGAATGCAAATTTTGCCACTATGCACACAAAAGTCAGGGTCCATTTGACCCGTTAACACTAGATTGCCGAAGGCAGTCATTTTGACCGTTTTTCAATTTCAAGTACAAAAAAATTGTGTATATTATGACCCAGCTTTTTAAATTTTGATAACTTTTTGTACCACATAGAACTACGTTTATTAATCATAGTAGCTGCTTCCTCCCCTCTTTCATTCCCCGTATTCACATGTGCCATACCTATATTGCCTAAAAGCGGTCATTTTGACCTTTTGTGAAATATTAAATAATCAAACTACTTTTATTATTGTATAAAGTAAATTTCTTATATGACCAGATCAGTACAACAACATCGAAACCCGTTTGCTACTCTAGAAACACTCACTCTTAGAGTAAAGACTTCCTCTTCTTCGAAAATTTTGTCCGCGCTCATATTTTTCAAAAGGGGAAACTCGAGAGCCCTACCACCGAAAATAAATAATAACAACGTTTTGTATGATTGTAAATACTGTAAAAAATATTAAAAAATTAGTTAAAAAAATTTCTTTACACAATAAAAATTCTTTCAGAATGAGGTCATTTTGACCGATTTTAGGCAATATAGGTTATACAAAATTCCCGTCTTTCTAGTGTTAAATATGGAGTGATATTTATGCCTGGTCCCCTTCTTCATGTAAAATTCGGATTATAATTGTGGCCTCTAGATCGACCAGAAAAACAGACAAAAATAAAATTTTTGGTCCATTTAATTGCCTGAATATTAGCGGATCATGACCAAAAGTATAGGGGTCTTTTTTTGGCCAGAACCAATCCTACATGCAACATTTCGTGACGATTGGTCCTATGTATCGTGTTTACAAGTTATAAAGGACAGACGGTCGGACACACATGTCTAAATCGACCCAGCTAGTTGAGATTAGCTGCCCAAAGCTATAATACCCTGACAACATAGTTGTGTAGGGTATAAATAAAACAATTGGTGTTATTTCGAGTTTCTACATTTGCCAATTTTTAATAATAATCCATGTGTAAACTCATTATTGACATACTTTATATTGTCGGTCCAATCTGACTTTAGTTCTTTCCTAACTAGATTTTTTGTTCCATTTATAAAATTTGGTCTGTTCCAATACTTTTATACCTCCACCATAGTATGGAGGGTATATTAATTTTGTCATTCCGGTTGTAACACATCGAAATACTCATTTCCGACCCTATAAAGTATATATATTCTTGATCAGGTTAAAATTCTAAGACGATTTGAGGAGAAGGATTTGAGTTTGGGTGCTGAAATTTTGCATAGGGTTGTCTTTTTTCTGCAGGCAGGTCAAGTTCGAAGATGAGATATATCGGTCCACGTTTAGGCATAGCTCCCATATAAGGGTACCCCCAAATTATCGGTATTTTGGGGTTCTTGACCATTCTTTTTCAACCGAATTCGCTGAAATTTGGTACGTTGGGTTCTTATTGGGTATTAAGTGTCTCCATAAAAATTATGAGTATAGGTCCACTTTTTCTGGTAGCCCCCATATAACGGCACATCCTAATTTTCAGTATTTTGGGGGTTTTGATCGTATTTTTCCACCGAATTGGTTGTAATTTAGTACTTTGAGTTCTTAATAGGTACCAAATTTCTCCACAAAATATTATGAATATAGGTCCATTTTTTCGGGTAGCCCCCATATAGGGGTATCCCCAATATTCGTTATTTTGGTGTTCTTGAGCGCGTTTTTCAACCGAATTCGCTGCAATTTGGTATTTTGTAGTCGTATATGGTAACAAATCTCCCTACTAAAAATTATTTATATTCGCCCCCTTTTTGGTGTAGTCCCCATATAACCTCTTTTTATAAATAGTTATCTAATTTGTTCCGCGTTTTAGGTTTGGTTCTAAGAGTATATCGTAATCATTTAACCTGCGGAGGATATCGAGATAAAGCTAGAACATAAGGTTCGATAATGAACTATACATGAACTATATCCCGCAATTAGGCCTAGCCCCTGTGTGGCAGGTATCAGAAGCAGTGGATCGATAGTCCTCATCTTCGAACCTGAACTAAGTTTGGAAGACATAATAAGATAGTTTTTATCCGACATGTGCCAGCACTTTATTAGTACTGGTGCTGCGATTCAAAAACCTGGTCACCCCAAAAGAAAAACTGTAAAGCCAAGTGGTAGCCTACACGTGCCAATGTTGCGCTCAGTTTTTGGGTTTGTTATCCTCGCAAACATTCGCAATATGTTTTGTTTTTGGCTATTCAAAAGAAAATATGCCGATGTTCATTGTTATCATTTCTAGTTTTTGTTCTTCTTGTTGCTATACTTCTAGCCTCATATATGTATATATACATATGTATTCATACACACATACATCTATATTTTTGTTTGTATAATAGAATTTGTGTATATATATGATGTTTGCGGTTGTTAGCCCCCGGTATGTTTGGTTGTTGGGCCATTACAATAATAATAATAACAATGTGTTGCCTGCCTGGTCATAATTTTAACAACAACAACGACAAGACAACTTATGTGCACATGTTCAAACATGTATATTGCATTTTTATGTATGTTTTTATAAAATTAATAACAATACCATGGGCCACATAGCATAGAAATGCATTAAAAGATAATGTGAAAATAATTAATAGTATGTGGAGCTTGTTGTTGTTGTAATATTATGTAATTGTTTGACAATGTCATATATTTGCACTGCATGCATAGTACATATGCACATATACATATATAAATATATACCCTGAACGAAGTTCAGCTCATTGTAATTGGATAAACCAAATTTATTCATGTCAGCAATGTAAACTCTACTCTTTGTTGATTGTCGACTTTAATAAAGGTACTCTCTGGCTGCTACATGCATCCCATCCCTGCATTGTTTACATTACTCTTTCATAGCTATCTCTGTCATCGTTTTTAATGGCCCTCTGAGAGTGCAGCTAAATATTGGCGCCAAATCAGCTAATGTAAAATGAAATGCTGACATCGTTATTGTTTATTGACACACGTAAACGTCAAACGCACACGCCACCCACACCCACACATGCACATAAACACTACACCATATTTGCAGATTCGTCATATTGTCATTGGAAATGTGTGGGTATGTGTGTCAGATGTTTCACAAATATTTTTTGTTATACTCGGAAGTTCATGGTTTCCGTTTCCTAGGTTTTCATGTTTTTTTTTCCTTTTTAAGCCTCGTTAGTGATTTTGTAATGAAATTGTTGTTGGATTTTTGGAATAGTTTTTATGATACTTTTTCAGATATATTTATTTTGTGGTTTATGTTTGTGTGTAGGAATTTTGTGATTTATTTTATATTACATAATATCAAGGTAAAGTGTTCAATATTTCCACTCAATATAGCTCGGTTATAATTTAGAGATTTTTAATTGACAAAAAGTAGGATCATAGATTTATTTACAAATTTTTTTTCAATGCTTAGTCAAGCTATAATCTTGGTGTTATAAAGGGATATCGTTTTAAAAATTAGCGGAGCAATTAACGTGGATTTTTATACCACACTGCCGTACAGGGTATTATGTCGTTGTGCATATGTTTGTAACAGGCAAAATGAATCGAGATAGACCCATGGTTTAATTTAACGATATGCATAGAATCACTTTCTGAGTCGATTTATGCATGTCCATATGGACATGTCCGTCCGTCCGTTTATCCATGTTAAATTGTAAAGAGGTCCATTCATAATCCGAATAAGATGAAATTTTGGCACAGATCATTTATTTGCCCCAAGGACGAACCCTATTAAAATTGGTGAAAATCGGTTCAGATTTAGATATTGCTCCCATATATTTTCGTCCCACTTTTAGCTAATGGTGCACCAAAGAGTCAAATCTAGGCCGATTGGCACGAAATTTTTCACAACGTATTGAAGTTAGGATAGTGTAACGAGTGCCAAGTTTTATTGAAATCGGTTAAGATTTAGATATAGCTCCCATGTACAGTGGTGGTCACAGAATTAAAACATTTACTGTGGTAAAAATTGTTTGATCCGCCCTCGATTCGTTTGAAGTATTTTTGAAAATTTTTTAATTCAGAACACTTCGATATACTGCACTCAATTGATTTAGTGTGAAAATGGAAAATTATTTCATGCAATTTTTCCATAAATAACGGTTTTTATGAAAATACATCGACTTTGAATTGGCCATATAATTAAAACATTGTGTGATTTTTTACTTGACTTCATTTTTTGAAAATATTTTTTAAAAAAGCTCTTTAATTTAGTTAAATTAACTAAATTAAACTAAGCACCGATAAAATCATTTACTGATAAAAATTTTTGAAAAAATCTGTAAAATCTATCAAAATTGCCAAAAATTTGTACAGTACACCTTACATTCAGAAAATAACCTTATTATAGAAAATAAAGGTCCGAATGCACCAGAAATTGCTAGAATTAGTAGAAAACCATAAATAATTCTCAAAATAAATAAGTATTGGAAATAAAAACTCAAAAAATTGGAATTAACCTAAAAGAACGATTCAATTTCGATAGCCTTTATTGAAGAAGGCCGGAATATTTTTGCAGTATGTGAGGAAATATCGATTGATATTGGCATTTATTATATCAAATCGATTGTTCGAGTAGTACAGAATATATTTCATCAAAAAATTTATCAGTCACAACAGAACGAACAGAGATCAACACCTATGTTGACGAGTAAAAGTTTCTGCCACACAGCAGCATTTTTGATGCTCAACTCAAGACTTTAAATATTTGTCAAATTGTAAAATTTTTCTTTCTTTTAGGCTAAAATAGATTAAATAGGCATTATTCTATTCAAAAAATATTATTTTGGAAAAATATTGTCATTTTCAATAGATTTTAAGGGTCAAGAGTTAACCATCAAACATGCTGCTGTGTACCAGAAACGTTTTCTCGTCAACATAGGTGTTGATCTCCGTTCGTTCTGTTGTGACTGATAAATTTTTTGATGAAATATATTCTGTACTACTCGAACAATCGATTTGATATAATAAATGCCAATATCAATCGATATTTCCTCACATACTGCAAAAATATTCCGGCCTTCTTCAATAAAGGCTATCGAAGTTGAATCGTTCCTTTAAGTTAATTCCCATTTTTTTGAGTTATTATTTCAAATATTTATTTATTTTGAGAATTATTTATTGTTTTCTACTAATTCTAGCAATTTCTGGTGCATTCGGACCTTTATTTTCTATAATAAGGGTTATTTTCTGAATGTAAGGTGTACTGTACAAATTTTTGGCAATTTTGACAGATTTTACAGATTTTTTCAAAAATTTTTATCAGTAAATGATTTTATCGGTGCTTAGTTTACATAATTTAACTAAATTAAAGAGCTTTTTTAAAAAATATTTTCAAAAAATGCAGTCAAGTAAAAAATCACACAATGTTTTAATTATATGGCCAATTCAAAGTCGTTGTATTTTCATAAAAACCGTTATTTATGAAAAAATTGCATGAAATAATTTTCCATTTTCACATTAAATCTCTTGAGTGCAGTATATCGAAGTGTTCTGAATTAAAAAAATTTCAAAAATACTTCAAACGAATCGAGGGCTGATCAAACAATTTTTACCACAGTAAATGTTTTAATTCTGTGACCACCACTGTATATTTCGTCGGATTTTTAACAAAAGGTGTACGAAAGTGTCAAATTTAGTCCGAGCGATCCCCCGGGAATATTTTCAAGGTATAATCCGAGTTTGTAACGCTGCGAAATATTGGTCCTAGACCCATTTTTTTAGTATACCGATCGTCATATCTCGACTAGTTGTGTCGATTTAGACATGTGTGTCCGATACAGGCCACAGTTATAGACCAATCGTCATGAAATGTTGCATGTAGGTCGGGTTCTGGCTAAAGAAGACCCATATTTTTTGGTAATAATCGGTTAACTTACTACTTTCGTCTGTTTTTTGGTCACTCTAGGGCTACATTTAAATCTGACAAAAACCAGCATGTATATTTTGATTAAAATGGTCAATATTAGCGAGTCAAATGACTTCTGTGTGAAAAGTGACAAAATGTGCATTCTATAGTGTATATGGGCAATATTGCCAATTTTTACATAGCTGAAGCGGAGGTTCACCCCTTCATAACTCGGGAATTACTCAAGTATATGAATAAAAGTGAATAGTTTTGGGTTAATTGGTCTGTCGTTGCAAACTGTTCATGATATTGACCTCCAAACTTTATTTTGGTGGAAGCTGTCTGTACTTTAATGTAAAAGAATGTGTAAAAACAGGCTGAGGCGAACCAGTTTTTTTATGTTCTCTATCGATTTGTGATTAAGCCACTCATTTCACGGTCTTCGTGTCAAAGTAAAACTAGAAGCCAACAAAATGGGGACTACGCCCCTTATGTATAATTTTTCAAAATTTTAACTGCATCTACCTTTAAATGATGCTGACATTTTGAAGCTCGATTTTGAGTGTTTTTTTTAATTTTTACTTCTAGCTTTAGTACGCAAACAGGAATTTCTAACAATCCATTATAATCGCGAATCTGAGTAATTTGATATTTATTTTGTGTATGTAGTATGCACAGCTTCAGAGTAATACTCATCCGATGGTGAAAATTTTGTGCGATCAAATTTCTAAAAAACCTATTTTTGGGCCAAATTTTTAGATCTGTCAACTGAATGGTATGTGTACCCGCGATCAATAAGGTTTTTTACGTTTCGGATGATATAAAATCTTTTTCGTGAAAATCCAACTACTAGAACGGCGGGAACTGGCCTTCCAAAAACACGAAATTTGGCAAAAAAAAAAAAAATGCTTTTGAAAATATCTCGGATTTATTTGCGTTTTCTGTGGATCATTTCCGCTTCAAGAAATGACCTCATATGGATTTTGATCTTTTTCGAAAAGAGAACTTTAAAAACTTCTGCCGAAAGGGAGATGTACCCAATTTATCTCAAAAATAGTGTGAGCTGGCACATCCAAGGTTCTTAATGGACCACATTGAAATCGGTATAGATCGATGTATTTTTTTAGGGTGCAAACCGAAATCGGATGCGCGTTAATGGCATATGAAGTTTTGGGAAATTATTCGCGTTTTACAACTTTTTGGGTATTTCAATGCAACGTGTGGCATATCTTAGCCGTCAAATGAAATTTCGCAAAATATATATGGATTGGAAGATAAACTTCAGTACTTCCTGGAAACCGCATGCGCATCAAATGATTTTGAGAATTACGCGATTTAGACGCAATTTAAAATGTATGTTTCATAATATTATTTTATTTTAAGATTTATTCCTATTTATAGAACCCTAAGATTTATCGGAAGGGATGATATAATCCGGAAGCGTATACTTATACACAAAAAGTGATTATTATTATATATGTCAATTTTTCGGCGAAATTCGCGTAAAATAGCAGAATAACCCCAACAATTTTTTCTGAAATTTCTTGCATAAAATTAAACAAATAAATATGATGGCATTATTTTTTTTTTCGAACCAAAAACAAATATTTTTCCACAATAGCTTGTTTTGTTGTCGCTGTTATTTACAAACCGATACACGGACTTGTGTGATTTTGATATCATTTGATTCATCATGGTGTTTAGATTATGTAGATATTTTTAAATTAATTATCAGGTGTGTGTATGTCATTAATATAAAGAAAATATTGATGTAATCTGCTCTATTTTTTATTTTTCTCATATTTCGCGAAGATGTGCAACTTTATACCGATTATTATAAAATATTTATATTCTTATTTTACGTAGGAAGATCTATATCAACGTTTTAGGTCAATATAATAAACGGCGTAATTTTAAGATTTTTTTCTTATGCCCAAAATTATGTATATCCAAGTGGAGTTATTAACTTTTAAGTTGTTACCATTGATGTTGTTGTATGTACTCGGATGTGGGAGATTTACTTAACAGCCTACAAATGTTTACGTATTCTGATGTTGTTTAGAATTACCATTACCACATAGATGTCGGAAATGTTGCGCTGTTGGCCAGGAATTTTAGCTTGAGCGTCCGGTTATGGTCAAGAACGACGCCTATAATTTTCGATGATGATCGGATGCCATTTCAGAGATGAAATGTACTAAAAAATTTATTTTTTGTCTGGCTTTCTAGTCGCTGTAGATGACAAAATTATAAGCCGAACATCACAAATTTTCCATTGGGATTGCGATCTGATCAACAAATTTGAACTCACGAAATTGTTCCCAGGCTTGGAGACTATATTGCTCCGGCCACTGGTTTTTAAATGGGTTATATAAACAATATTTGTTTAAGGACATTCCGAACTTTAATCATGGATTCTTTTAAGAATATCATTTTAAGGACTTGACCTTTAGGCGCTGATTTTTTAAGTACTTGTCGAGACTGAATTTTTAAGCATGGATTCTGTAAAAAAATATTTTTCAAGGACTATCCGAGCTATAAGGGAAAATTTGGGGATCGATATTGACAAATTCTGGTAGTGAGATTATATACCTAATTAGAATACAAAATACCAAATTACAGCCAATTCGATTGATAACCCAGTCCAGAAGACTGAGTATTGCGAGTGCTATTATTTGAGATTTGACAATCAATGAGAACCCAAAATGGCTAATTACAGGCTATTAGTTTGAAAACGGGTTTAAAATCCCCAAAAATACCGAATATTGGTGGTACCGTTAAATGGGGCTACCCTGAAACTTGGATCAATATTAATAGTTTTAGCTACGGAGATGAGTTATACATTGTGAACCCAAAATATTGGGGAAGATCAAACCCCTCGTCTAACGATGCAACGGAATGTTGTGGATGAGGTACCTGCTTGGGCGTTACCGTCCGGAGTTCTCTACCATAACCTTATGGACAGTCTTAACACAACAACGATCAGGACAGTGCATCCGCCTCAATTCCTATTGGGAACCATTGTCAATTTCCTCAATTTTGACACAGAGATGCCGAAACCAGATTGTGGATAGATATGGGTAGTCGAGCGTAAAAGTCGAATTTTCGATCTTTTGATTTTGTCCAACCTGTTCAATATCGATTTTCGATTTTTACCGAATCGACTTAAATGTGATTTTTTTAAATGAGTTGTCAACAGCTCAAATAAAGTTCTGGAATATGTAATTTTTGGGCATTTGACTTTCTGATAGTAAACCACGATCAAATGTTGACGATCGAAAGTCGATTTACTTATCCCTAATGGTGGGTAACAATGCTCACAAGCCTGGCTTTTTTAAGGGGTAACTCCTCACTGGAACATCGGAATCCGAAAATTCCAACGGTGTTAGAAAGAATACATGTCTGGCTAGGATTATTGACAATTAACAACAATTAACAAAATGGCGGAACTTAAATTTTTTTTTTTTGGAAAATCGCCTATTTTTGATCACAACCAAAGTTTATAAATAAGGAAGATCTTCACCGATTGGCTTTATCCTAGTTCATACGAGAGCTATACACTCCCAGAGAAACATGTCAAAATTTGGATTATGGGCAATTAACTGCTTACGGGCATTTCATTTTATGGCCAACTCACGCCGTTTGACACATTCATATCTTGGCATAAGCCCATGCTTGTGGTGTCTACTATTTGCCATACGATTTCTTACGTTGCAAAAAAGAAATGCACATTTCTTTACACATATCGGTGCACACTTTAAACCATAATACGATTACGACGACATTTTTTATGGTCTAACTTTTAGTTGCAAATTTACATGCCTAATACCCTTGTCATCCGAACGCCAACAAAACTATTCAACAGGTTCAATGGTCATACTCTTAGAGAAAGAAACGAAAAACGATGAACATATGGAGGTGATTTTACAAAGAAGAAAACTATGTAGATAAGTTTGCAAATTTATTATAATTTTAAAATGGTTATATTAAAAAGAAATTTATTGTTCCAATTTTTCAGTGGCTGTAATTTTAGGAAACTTTTTTTTTTCAGAATATCAGAGGATCAATAATGTAAAGAATGAAGGAGTGGGACTATCACTGCATTGTTTTTTAAACAATTTTAGGGACCAAGAACTTTTTATAATTTTTTTTTAATTTTGAAAATATGTAAAAATTTAGTTTCTTAAAAAGCTGATTGAATAAATATATATTTTCTGAAAAACTAGCAGTACCGGGAATTTTAACGAGAGAGAGAGAGAATTACAACAACTATAACTGGTATTTATATCGAAATAGTTTGGAAAATACATATGCGAATTTTATAACACCAATGCGTATCTGAAATAAACAATGAAATCCTAAACTACGAGTAACACCCACCAAGACGGATTGTCTATGTTAAAACAAAACACAGCCGAACAGTGAATGGTGTCTTTTCTTCTTTGGGAGGAATACCTTCAAGCGAATAACAAATGGCCGCAAATAGTGGTAATGTAAAACGAAGGAAGGAAATAGTATTCTAAGAGCGGTACACGAACAACATAAAAAGCCAGTGAGCGGAGCAATATAATCGGACCGGCCGTCCATATGAAGAAGAATAACTGCATCTCTTCAACTGGAAGTAGAATACTTACAGTTCTCCTGTGGGAAGAAGAAGTCCTCCAGCTCTCCTATATGAAGAAAACTACCTTGAGCATTACATGCAGCTCTCCTATAGGAAGAAGAAAGCTGCAGCTTTTCCATAGGAACGAGAATACCTGCAGCTCTTCCACAGGAAGAAGAATGCCTACAGTTCTCCTCTAGGAAGAAGGATACCTCTAGCTCTGCTATAAGAAGAATACCCCCAGCTCTTTCAATGGATTCAGAATATCTGCAGCTCTTTCAAAGGAAGAATAATACCTGCAGACCTTCCATATTAAGAAAAACACCATCAGCTCTTCCAGAGGAAAGAGAATGCTTGTAGCGCTTCCGCAGGAACAAGAATACTTGCAGCGTTTCCGCAAGAAGAAGAGTACCTGCAGCTCTTTCACAGGAAAAAGAATACCTACAGCTTTCGTATAGGAAGAAAATTACATACAGCTCTCCTGTAGGAAGAAGAATACCTCCAGGTCGGTCATAGGAAGAACAATACCAACAGCTCTTCCATAGGAACAAGAAGACCTCCAGCTCTTCCACAGGAATAAGAATACCTGTAGCTCTCCCACAGGAATTACATGTAGCTCTCCTAAGAAGGTATTCTTCCCTTCAGGAAGAAAAATAACAGCAGCTCTTCCATAAGAAGAAGAAGACCTCTAGCTCTTCCGAATGAAGGAGAATACCTGCAAACTTTCTGTGGTTCTATATTCTGAGCCCGGGCAATGTTTCGCCATATTTGCACCATCTTGACCGGTTAAACAGCTCCACTTTATAACCCTGGCATATTTCTAAATTTTGTTTTCCCGACATGAAGGTTTACCCGATAAAATAAAAATTTGGTTACTTTAGGTTTTGGTTGATCTTTCTAAGTATTTGGTCAGATATCCTTCACCGTGTAAATATTACGTTTTTGATAAAATGGCCTCTAGAGCGACTAGAAAATCTGATAATAATCATCCAATATCATCTCAACATCACCGAAAATTATAGACGTCGTCCTTGACCATAACCGGAACTTCATGCTAAATTTTCTAGTTGGATAATAGTGATTCTAAACAATATCATAACATATAGGCACTTTTAAATATTTACATATTACTCCCACATCCGAGTACATACACGAATATAATTGGAATCAATTTAAAGGTCAATCACTTCTCTTGGTTATACTATCAAATTGTCGCATCTAGTCCTCCAGGAGTAAATATATACGCCCCAGAATACAAACATTGTAATTTTTCACACAAAATTCTGGGTCCATTTGGCCCGCTAAATATTGACGATCTTCATCAAAATAGTCATGCTTATTCTTTTGCCAGGTTCGATTACTGGTGTAAAAATTCGTGATGTTCGGGTAATAATTGTGACCTCTGGAGCGACTAGAAAAACAAGCAAATAATAATGCAATAATACCCTGGCAACTTCTTGATAAAATGGCCTCCAGAGCGACTAGAAAATCTGACAAAAATCATCAAATATCATCTCAACATCACCGAAAATTATAGACGTCGTCCTTCACCATAACCGGAACTTCATGCTAAATTTTCTAGTTGGGTAATAGTGATACTAAACAATATCATAACATATAGACGCTTTTTAATAGTTACGTATTACTCCCACATCCGAGTACATACAGGAATATAATTGGAATCAATTGCAATTTTTCACACAAAAGTCTGGGTCCATTTGACCCGCTAAATATTGATGATCTTCATCAAAATAGTCATGCTTATTCTTTTGCCAGATTCGATTGCTGGTGTAAAAATTCGTGATATTCGGGTCATAATTGTGGCCTCTAGAGCGGCAGGCAAAATATTGTTTTTGTTCATCCTCTAAATATTATCAAAAACAATAGGAATGTTCCTTAGCTAGAACGTGTCCTACATGCAACATCTCGTGACTATTGGTCCATACAAATTATAATGGACAGACGGACACACATGTCTACATCGACTCATCTAGTCGAGATATTATAATCGGTATACTTAAAGGTGTGTCTAGGACCAATATTTTGCGGCGTTACAAACTCTTGAGCTAACCTAACCTAAGCTATAATACATTCGAATTCGAAGCAAAATATATAAATTGGAGTTGGTATTAACATGGTTTTGAAAACTTTCAATAAGAACTTCTCCAGCGGATTAATACTTGTGCGCCATTATTTCATTTTCTCTATATTCTAGCCTAACATAACTCAGTACATAACAAATTAATCCAAATATAACCATCCTGTTGATCATTTCAATTAAATGTTATAAAGTTAACAATATTTTTTTTATTATTTACAAAATAAAACAATAACAAAAGATTTATAATTACAAATGTACACATTTAATACACACACACATACACATGCATGTATGGGCATTGTATACTCTACTTATTATTCATTCATATGCATTTTTTCATTCATTCGTTCATTTTCATTGACTAGACATGAATGGCAGTAAAAGGGACCTTTCCTTCTCCCCCCTCCCTTCCTCCTCATCCTCCGTTTATTACACTATGCCATGAATTATATTTACAATTACCTTTCAGTCAGACTATCAGCACCCCCTTGTGTGGTTGACACAAACGGCGCGTGCAAATAAACACCCCGCCATTAAATAACAGAGTGTTCAAAAGTTACACTTGTTTATGCCATTTTTACCGCTACGAAGTGCTCATGTACATGTAAATGTGTGTAGGCGTGGTTGTAGTTGAAATACACCTTTTCCGCCTGCATTTTCTTTAATCAGTCTAAGTTGACTTTAATGTTAATCTTTTACTGACAAGAAAAAAGCTAGAGGTTACTTATTTTTATATTTTGTGTAAGAGCTATACGTGCCGCAGAAAAATACAACGTGTTCACATTCATGTTTATGCAGGATGTGCAGTTGTGGAGAAAATTATAGCATCGAGGAGAAAAAGTTGATTTAAAATTGCAAGGGGAAAAATTTCCAATTGCTTCATATAAGATTTACAAACTTTAAAAATATTAACAGATATTCCATATCTTCTCGACATGTGGGTACTATACACCGATGGTCCAAGTAACAGATACATTGGATCAGCTGCCTTGGCCTATAATGCTTACGTCCATTACCATTCATCGCAACTGCAACCGAATTTTACCGTCATCCCATGGCAGAAATTATTTTTTATCAATTTGGGCCAGACATTTTGTGTAAATCCCAATCATCCGGATAAAAGCGTAATCGAACAAAATAAGCAATATTTAGAAGGTATCACTGGAAGCATTGACTTTTTAATGAAGCATTTAATTGTCGTTAGGCAAATGAAACATTTTAATGGGATAATTATTGAAAGTTTTATATAACTAATTTACTAATAAAAAATATTTAACAATAAAAACATTTTGTATAAAAATTTATGTTTAATTAAATTAAGAAAATAGGGTTGAAGTTTACGGCACAAATGGAAACAATTTAAAAAATTGCCATTGAAAAAAAAGTTAAAAAAGTGCACGTCCTTGGTGGCCTTTGAAAAAATATTTATAAAGATCCACGCCAAACGTTTGTCATTAAAAACGACTTTAAAAAAATCTACGCCCCACCGATAAAAATTAAGGTAATGAAAATATGCTGATGCATGTTAATTAAAAAACATGTTTTTTTTTTAATCCAAATAAATACCAAAGACGTTAATTCTTTAAAAATTATGTTTTCAATGGTGATAGCATGACGTGGATTAAAAAAATAAGTTTTCATGGGCATTCAAAGGCGCTGATTTGTAAAAAAATATTTTGTCAACTACTTTCAATGGCCCGTATTTTTTTAAATATTTCTTCAAGTACTATCTCAATCATAGATTTTGAAAAAAAATTAAATTTTTCTATTTAAAAAAATACTTTTTTTATTAACTTCTCTCCTTCCTGGCTCACGTCAGGATTTTTATTTATTCAAGGCGTGAATTTTCTATACAATATTTTTTCAAGGACATTCGAATACAAAGAATTTCTAAACAATATATTTAAGAACTACCAAAGGCGTGGGGTTTTTAATCATTATTTTTTAGAAATTTTCAAGGACTATCAAAGTTGTGGATTGTTAAACAATAAATGTTTTAAATATTTTTCAAGGTCTTCTATAGGCGTATATTTTTAAATAATATTTTTCAAGGACTACCAAAGGCGGGGATTTTTTAAATAATTTTTTCAAGGACTTCCATAGGCGTATATTTTTAAATAATATTTTTTCAAGAACTTCCAAAGGCGGGGATTTTTAAACATATTTTCAAGGACTGCCAAAGGCGACTACCAACGTTTACCGCAGGCCTGTATTTTTAAATAATATTTTTTCAAGGATTACAAAAGGGGTGGATTTGTTAAATATAAAGGACAAGGACTACTAAAGGACTATCAAAGTTGTGGATTTTTAAACAATACATGTTTCAAAGACTACCAAAGACGTGTATTTTTTAAATACTATTTTTTTTCAAGGTCTTCCATAGGCGTATATTTTTTAAATAATATTTTTTAAAGTCTAGCCAAGCGTAGATTTTTTAAAGAATATTTTTTTAAGGTCTAGCCAAGGCGTATATTTTTTAAATAATATGTTTTCAAGGACTACAAAAGGCGTATATTTTTAAATAATATTTTTTCAAGGACTACCACATTATTTCAAAGATTACCAAAGGCGTGGATTTTTTAAATACTATTTTTTTCAAGGACTTCCATAGGCGTATATTTTTAAATAATATTTTTTCATGGACTACCAAAGGCGTGGATTTTTTTAATAATATTTTTCAAGGTCATCAAAGGCGTGGATTTTTTAAATAATATTTTTTCATGGACTACCAAAGGCGTGGATTTTTTTAATAATATTTTTTCAAGGTCATCAAAGGCGTCGATTTCTTAAATAATATTTTTTTATGGACTACCAAAGGCGTGGATTTTTTAAATAGTATTTTTTCAAGGTCATCAAAGGCGTGGATTTTTTAAATAATACTTTTTCAAGGACTAGCAAAGGCGTGGATTTTTTAAATAATATTTTTTCAAAGGCGTGGATTTTTGAAATAATATTTTTTCAAAGGCGTGGATTTTTGAAATAATATTTTTTCATGGCCGACCTCAGGCGTGGATTTTTTAAATAATATTATTTAAGCGTAGATTTTTTAAATAATATTTTTTCAAGCGTGGATTTTTTAAATAATATTTTTTCAAAGGCGTGGATTTTCTAAATAATATTTTTTCAAAGGCGTGGATTTTTTAAATAATATTTTTTCAAAGGCGTGGATTTTTTAAATAATATTTTTTCAAAGGCGTGGATTTTTTAAAGATATTTTTTCAAAGGCGTGGATTTTTTAAATAATATTTTTTCAAAGGCGTGGATTTTTTAAATAATATTTTTTCAAAGGCGTGGATTTTTTAAATAATATTTTTTAAAGGCGTGGATTTTTGAAATAATATTTTTTCAAAGGCGTGGATTTTCTAAATAATATTTTTTAAAGGCGTGGATTTTTGAAATAATATTTTTTCATGGACTACCAAAGGCGTGGATTTTTTAAATAATATTTTTTCAAAGGCGTGGATTTTTGAAATAATATTTTTTCATGGACTACCAAAGGCGTGGATTTTCTAAATAATATTTTTTAAAGGCGTGGATTTTTGAAATAATATTTTTTAAAGGCGTGGATTTTTGAAATAATATTTTTTCATGGACTACCAAAGGCGTGGATTTTTTAAATAATATTTTTTCAAAGGCGTGGATTTTTTAAATAATATTTTTTAAAGGCGTGGATTTTTGAAATAATATTTTTTCAAAGGCGTGGATTTTCTAAATAATATTTTTTAAAGGCGTGGATTTTTGAAATAATATTTTTTCATGGACTACCAAAGGCGTGGATTTTTTAAATAATATTTTTTCAAAGGCGTGGATTTTTTAAATAATATTTTTTAAAGGCGTGGATTTTTTAAATAATATTTTTTAAAGGCGTGGATTTTTTAAATAATATTTTTTAAAGGCGTGGATTTTTTAAATAATATTTTTTAAAGGCGTGGATTTTTTAAATAATATTTTTTAAAGGCGTGGATTTTTTAAATAATATTTTTTCAAAGGCGTGGATTTTTTAAATAATATTTTTTAAAGGCGTGGATTTTTTAAATAATATTTTTTCAAAGGCGTGGATTTTCTAAATAATATTTTTTCAAAGGCGTGGATTTTTTAAATAATATTTTTTAAAGGCGTGGATTTTTGAAATAATATTTTTTCATGGACTACCAAAGGCGTGGATTTTTAAATAATATTTTTTCAAAGGCGTGGATTTTTTAAATAATATTTTTTCAAAGGCGTGGATTTTTTAAATAATATTTTTTAAAGGCGTGGATTTTTTAAATAATATTTTTTCATGGACTACCAAAGGCGTGGATTTTTAAATAATATTTTTTCAAAGGCGTGGATTTTTTAAATAATATTTTTTCATGGACTACCAAAGCCGTGGATTTTTAAATAATATTTTTTCAAAGGCGTGGATTTTTTAAATAATATTTTTTCATGGACTACCAAAGGCGTGGATTTTTAAATAATATTTTTTCATGGACTACCAAAGGCGTGGATTTTTAAATAATATTTTTTCATGGACTACCAAAGGCGTGGATTTTTAAATAATATTTTTTCATGGACTACCAAAGGCGTGGATTTTTTAAATAATATTTTTTCATGGACTACCAAAGGCGTGGATTTTTAAATAATATTTTTTCAAAGGCGTGGATTTTTTAAATAATATTTTTTCATGGACTACCAAAGGCGTGGATTTTTAAATAATATTTTTTCATGGACTACCAAAGGCGTGGATTTTTTAAATAATATTTTTTCAAAGGCGTGGATTTTTTAAATAATATTTTTTCATGGACTACCAAAGGCGTGGATTTTTAAATAATATTTTTTCAAAGGCGTGGATTTTTTAAATAATATTTTTTCAAAGGCGTGGATTTTTTAAATAATATTTTTTCAAAGGCGTGGATTTTTTAAATAATATTTTTTCAAAGGCGTGGATTTTTTAAATAATATTTTTTCAAAGGCGTGGATTTTTTAAATAATATTTTTTCATGGAGTACATAAGGCGTGGATTTTTAAATAATATTTTTTCAAAGGCGTGGATTTTTTAAATAATATTTTTTCATGGACTACCAAAGGCGTGGATTTTTAAATAATATTTTTTCAAAGGCGTGGATTTTTTAAATAATATTTTTTCATGGACTACCAAAGGCGTGGATTTTTAAATAATATTTTTTCATGGACTACCAAAGGCGTGGATTTTTAAATAATATTTTTTCAAGGACATAAAATAATAATTTTTTTTAAATAATATTTTTTCAAGGCCATAAAATAATAAATTTTTTTAATAATATTTTTTCAAGGTTATCAAAGGCGTGGATTTTTTAAATAATATTTTTTCAAGGTCATCAAAGGAGTGGATTTGATACCAAAGGCGAGATTAAAAAAATTTAAATGACTACCAAAAGCGTGATTTTTTAAAAATTTCTTTAAGGATTTCTAAGATCGCCGATTTTTTAAGATAAATGTGTATTTGGAACCAGCCTTTCAATGCCTTATATTGGGCTTTTATATTTTTCTGAGCATCTCTGTTTAGTATTAGTGCCTGGATCCCATCCCGATGTGTGTTTCTTCATTACATATATGTATGTATATGTATGCCTTCATTCATTTGCCATTTAATCTTAAAATGCATTTACATACTACTACGACTATACCTTCACAAGTACATCCGTTTTGGATCTGAGAAAAAGTCTTTAAATGTTGAAGAAGGAAAAAAGAAAATGTTACAGTTTCCGGTTTACTTTATGTACAGTGGAACCTCCAATGATCCATAATTAAATAATCCAACAAAAAAATAAATAGTTAAACATATATCGGGAAAAAATAATCAATTGGAGGACTTGATGTTCCAACTTATGCCATGTTTTCAATCATGTACAAAAACGAGGTTCCACTGTATGTTGTCTCGCATACTAACTATGTAGGGGGATAAAGTAAAACATTTTGTTTGCTCACCGCTTGAGAAGGCAAATGATGCATTTGTAACTGGGTAGGCTAAAAGACAAGCCTGCTGCTGTTGGTGGTGGTGTTGATGCTGTGGATTATGACAATGACGGGCGTTTTAAGCCGAAGGAGACGCTAACGTGACGACCCAGTGTCGGACTGACACGACAAATGGCGAGGGGAAAGTGTGACAAAATATTTTAAGTGTTCATAATATGATGGAAAATTATGCACATTCAGTGGAATGGAAATGCACCGAAATGGCAACAAGAAATGAAAATGAAAAGAAAATAACCCGACGACAGCATTACCGCCATCATCACAACCAACCACACACACACACAGACATGACGAACAAGAAGGCTTGAACAAACATTTTTCATAAAATTGCTGTTGTTGGCTGCCAGGCTAGCAAGAGGGAGACATGTTTGATCGCCAACTTGTGGCAAAAAAAAAAAAAAAGAAATGGCATTTGAGCAGGCACTTGGATCTGTCAACGGCTGAATATTAAGGCCCACAAGCAACCAACAACTGCAATCATCTCGTTGTGCTGTTTATTTAAGTTACGTTTTTGTTTTTTGTTTTTTTTTTTTGGTATTTTAATAAAATAGAATTCTTAACAAAAAATATTGTTGGATAGCTGCTGTTGCAAACAGCAACAAGATAAGAGATTGAATGAAAGTGAAAGAGTGTTAAAATCGTTGTTGTTTAATTTTCAATTCAATGGTTTTTTTTTTCTAATTTGTTGTATAAAGAATATCAAATGTAGTCCTATTGAATTTTGATTTTCAGGAGAAAAACAGAATTGACAACATATTTAATATAAAAGAGGAACTGGAGAGAAGTTTTGAAAATGATTCCAAATTTTTTAAAGACTAAACAGGACGTGTATGTTTTAAATAAAATGTTAAAAAATATATTTAAATAATATTTCTTCAAGAACTACCAAAAGCGTAGATTTTTTAAATAAGGACTACGAAAGGATTGAATGGTTTAAGAAAATATTTTTGAAGGACTATTAAAGGCGTGAAGTTTTTAAATTGAATTTTTTACAATATGTTTTCAAGGTCTACCAAAGCCGTGAATTTTTAACTAATATATTTTCAATGACATTTCAATGATATGTTTTCAAGATGCTTTGAAGAATATTTATAATGACGGTGAATGGAGTAGATGTTTAAAGGCGTGGCTTTTCTAAAGAATATTTTCAAGGACTCGAAAAGACGTCGATGTTTATAAATAATATTTTTCAAGGACTCTGAAAAGCGTAAACTTTTTAAATAATATTTTTCAAGGACTCTGAAAGGCGTCAAATCTTTAAATAATATTTTTTTTAAAGAATTAAAAAGGAATATTTTTCAAGGGCTCTCAAGGGCTTGAATTTTTAAAGAATATTTTCAAGGGCTTGGAAATGCGTGGATTTTTTAAATAATATTTTTTCAAGGACTATTTAAGGCGTGGATTTTTTAAATAATATTTTTTCAAGGACTATTTAAGGCGTGGATTTTTTTAAATAATATTTTTTCAAGGACTATTTAAGGCGTGGATTTTTTAAATAATATTTTTTCAAGGACTATTTAAGGCGTGGATTTTTTAAAGAATATTTTTTCAAGGACTATTTAAGGCGTGGATTTTTTAAAGAATATTTTTTCAAGGACTATTTAAGGCGTGGATTTTTTAAAGAATATTTTTTCAAGGACTATTTAAGGCGTGGATTTTTTAAATAATATTTTTTCAAGGACTATTTAAGGCGTGGATTTTTTAAATAATATTTTTTCAAGGACTATTTAAGGCGTGGATTTTTTAAATAATATTTTTTCAAGGACTATTTAAGGCGTGGATTTTTTAAATAATATTTTTTCAAGGACTATTTAAGGCGTGGATTTTTTAAATAATATTTTTTCAAGGACTATTTAAGGCGTGGATTTTTTAAATAATATTTTTTCAAGGACTATTTAAGGCGTGGATTTTTTAAATAATATTTTTTCAAGGACTATTTAAGGCGTGGATTTTTTAAATAATATTTTTTCAAGGACTATTTAAGGCGTGGATTTTTTAAATAATATTTTTTCAAGGACTATTTAAGGCGTGGATTTTTTAAATAATATTTTTTCAAGGACTATTTAAGGCGTGGATTTTTTAAATAATATTTTTTAAAGGACTATTTAAGGCGTGGATTTTTTAAATAATATTTTTTCAAGGACTATTTAAGGCGTGGATTTTTTAAATAATATTTTTTCAAGGACTATTTAAGGCGTGGATTTTTTAAATAATATTTTTTAAAGGACTATTTAAGGCGTGGATTTTTATTTATTTTTTAAAGGACTATTTAAGGCGCAGATTTTTTAAATAATATTTTTTCAAGGACTATTTAAGGCGTGGATTTTTTAAATAATATTTTTTCAAGGACTATTTAAGGCGTAGATTTTTTAAAGAATATTTTTCAAGGACTATTTAAGGCGTAGATTTTTTAAATAATGTTTTTTCAAGGACTATTTAAGGCATGGATTTTTTAAATAATATTTTTTTCAAGGACTATTTAAGGCGTGGATTTTTTAAATAATATTTTTTCAAGGACTATTTAAGGCGTGGATTTTTTAAATAATATTTTTTCAAGGACTATTTAAGGCGTGGATTTTTTAAATAATATTTTTTCAAGGCCATAAAATAATAAATTTTTTTAATAATATTTTTTCAAGGTTATCAAAGGCGTGGATTTTTTAAATAATATTTTTTCAAGGTCATCAAAGGAGTGGATTTGATACCAAAGGCGAGATTAAAAAAATTTAAATGACTACCAAAAGCGTGATTTTTTAAAAATTTCTTTAAGGATTTCTAAGATCGCCGATTTTTTAAGATAAATGTGTATTTGGAACCAGCCTTTCAATGCCTTATATTGGGCTTTTATATTTTTCTGAGCATCTCTGTTTAGTATTAGTGCCTCTGGATCCCATCCCGATGTGTGTTTCTTCATTACATATATGTATGTATATGTATGCCTTCATTCATTTGCCATTTAATCTTAAAATGCATTTACATACTACTACGACTATACCTTCACAAGTACATCCGTTTTGGATCTGAGAAAAAGTCTTTAAATGTTGAAGAAGGAAAAAAGAAAATGTTACAGTTTCCGGTTTACTTTATGTACAGTGGAACCTCCAATGATCCATAATTAAATAATCCAACAAAAAAATAAATAGTTAAACATATATCGGGAAAAAATAATCAATTGGAGGACTTGATGTTCCAACTTATGCCATGTTTTCAATCATGTACAAAAACGAGGTTCCACTGTATGTTGTCTCGCATACTAACTATGTAGGGGGATAAAGTAAAACATTTTGTTTGCTCACCGCTTGAGAAGGCAAATGATGCATTTGTAACTGGGTAGGCTAAAAGACAAGCCTGCTGCTGTTGGTGGTGGTGTTATGACAATGACGGGCGTTTTAAGCCGAGGGAGACGCTAACGTGACGACCCAGTGTCGGACTGACACGACAAATGGCGAGGGGAAAGTGTGACAAAATATTTTAAGTGTTCATAATATGATGGAAAATTATGCACATTCAGTGGAATGGAAATGCACCGAAATGGCAACAAGAAATGAAA
>NW_026883000.1:0-43556 GCF_032173495.1 Musca vetustissima
GCTTTGGGAATGTAAGTAACCTTTACCTCGTTCCCATAGACCCGGAATACACAAAACTTCTCTAGAATCAAATATATACTTGGCGAGGCAAATTTAGGAATCGACGGTGTTGTACCATCTGGTCCAGGTGATTTACAGTCGAATTCGGTTAAGCGAACACCGGTTTATAAACTAATATTTTGGATGAATTTTCAAACAATTTACTTCGCTTAAAAGAAAAACTGGCTAATTGAAAATCCGTATAAGAGAAAGACTTTTTGTTGCAAAAACAGAAATATAAATGAAACGAGCACCGTTTAACAGAAAAAGTATCATTTTTGTAACAACGACGAAATTTCGAAAATGATTGTACATATTTTTCCAACCATACAAGTAAAATGTCCACAGAAAAACTAATTTATTACTCAATTAATTTCAATTTTTATTTATTTAACCTTTTTCATATATTGATTGAAAACTTTGTTTAAGCGCAACGAGTTTCGCTTATCCGAAGTCCCTTTAATTGAAAATTCTGCATAAGAGAAAAAAAAATACTGAATTTACGCGTTTTCGCTTAACCTAATTCGATTGTATGTGGTTTGAAAGTTTTGACTGCACAGCGTATCTTACTGCTAACCACTTTGCCAATTCCACGCGCCACCTTGTTTCTTGATACTCCCGATGGCTTTAGGGTCATTGGTTAGTAATCTTCGAAACCTAGCAGCGTCGTTGACTCCTTCTATCGACTCACAGATATGTATCCAAGATTTGTTCTTGGCTCGCTTAATTTCACTCTTGTATTTATTGAAAATTGGCATTTTTAAATCCCGAAATAAATATTTTTATATATGTATGGCTCCTGGACAAAGCCAATGTCCATTTCAGAGTTCGTGTGGGACAAGAGTAGTTCGGCCACGGCGGCTTTGCAGTGATGAGGCTAATCGGCAGGATGCACAGCCTTTGCCGCTTCCCTTGTCTTACTGAGTTTCGTAGGGTGGCCTCAGTCGGAACTGAAGTCTCTCCATTTCCTGTCCATGCAGTACATTACTTTAGCACGCCTCTGCATGAAGGCGCTGCCAAACTGCCAGAGACGATACCGACCGAAGGCCTGCTTCAAAGAGCAACCTGTGACTGTCACTAATTCTACCATAAGAATCAGCTTTATCGATGGGTACATAATAGAGTGGACATACTAGTTGTCATAACCGAAAGGAAAAAGGCCAATCAGCTATTATAGAAACATGTCTCCGCCTATGTGTTGACAAAAGAACATCAGTAGTGTGTGAGTGTGAGTTTGGTCTGGCGGGAGGTGGACTTGCTTTTGAGTTGCTTACTCAGACCATAGTACCAGTTATTCTCGGACATCGTATTGAGCTGCAGCGACTACGTTGGCTAGGTCATGTTGTGAGAATGGATGAAGATGCCCCAGCCCATTAGTTTTATTCATGGTGGTACCAAGGTATATAAAATCTTTGACTACCTCGAAGCTGTAGTTCGCAATTTCCACAGTTCGTCCGAGTCTACTGGACGTCTTGCGCGTTGATACCATCAGCTTGGTCTTCTCGCCGTTTACTGTCGGACCCACTTTGGCAGACTCCTTCTCAATTTGTTCAAAGGTGGCTGTTAGCGCTCTCAATGTTCGACCCATTATGTCGATGTCATCGAGGTAGGCGAGTAACATGTGTTGTTTGGTGTACAATGAATGTGGTTTCAGAGGCAGGAAGAGTGGATATAGTTCTATCAATTGTTTCAACAACGTCATTAATATAATTAACTCTTTCTGCCATATATAATTTATTTTTAACAATTGTTTAACCTTGTCTGATTTCATAATTTTTTTATTCCTGATGTCTATCTGTTCAGAGTGCATTAATGAAACCTCATTAATAACATTTTGCACTTTATCAACATAAAAATCAATTTCTTGATTAGACAAATTACGATTTTTCGGTGGAATGTAACTTGATAATGCACTGCAAATGTCCTTTTTAAATAAAGCCCAGTTAGTGTTTTTGAAAGATATTGTGGCTTTTCGAACTGAGTATATAAAAATCAAAATTAGACAAAGAAATGTTAATATTTACAGGCAGATGATCGGAGAACGTAGGTAAAGTAGAAGTTCTGAAATTTTTATTTGAATTATCAACTACATTATTACTTATTATGAAATGATCCAAATGAGATGAACCTGAGGGGAAGGATGGAAGCACATCACATATTGTCGTAACAGAACACGCTTCATCCAACCTATTGTAGTTACTCGGAAAATAAATTGAACCCACCACGATATTTTTATCCATTATGGCTTATATGAACCTCCGCAAAAACACTCAAGAAATTATGTCCCGGGATAAAAATTTATAGTTAATCTTAATAACTTCCCTTACATTATACTAACAAATAATGAAGTTTTGGCAGGCCTTAAATCTTTACGTACATCTAACCTATCAGGGCCTGATGGTGTTCCCACTCTTATTCTTAAATCCTGTGCAAATGAAATTTATTTACCTCTGACTGTGATCTTTAATGAATCTCTACGTCAGGGTTATTTCCCAATATTCTGGCGATCTAGTTATATTATCCCTCTTCACAAATCTGGAAATAGAAGTTTGGTAGAAAATTACAGATGTATTGCAAAACTAAGCGCTATACTTTAACTTTTTGAGCTATTGATATGTCGCAGATTAAAACATTTCACAAAATCTATAATATCGCCTTTTCAACATGGTTTTATTCAAGGCAGATCTACAACTACAAACCTTTTGGAATTCATTAATGAAGTTCACAAGGGTTTTAGTAAAAAATTGCAGACAGATGTTATATACACTGATTTCAGCAAAGCATTTGATACGGTAGTTCATAAACTGCTGCTTTAAAAACTTAGTCTTATGGGATTTCCTAATACATTCTTAAATTGGATATCTACCTACTTAGAAGGTCGTTCGCAGAAAGTGTTACTTAATTACTCATTATCCAGGAATATCACTGTCGGGGGTTCCACAAGGTATTCACTTAGGACCTCTTCTTTTTATTCTCTACATCAATGACCTTCCTTCCGTTATCCGCTTTTCAAAAATACTAATGTATGCTGATGATGTTAAGCTTTTCCGGCATATCGAATCTTTAAGTCATCCCAATCTTTTACAGTTCGATTTGCATTCTTTGGCTAACTGGTGTAGCGCCAATGGAATGTTTTTAAATCTTTAAAAATGTAAGAAGATATCATTATTCAGAATGCAACAAATCTGCATTGATTATCACATGGGTTCTTATAAGTTGGAAAATATTTCGTCTTTCGTTGATCTAGGAGTAATATTATACCCTAAACTGAAGTTTAATCTCCATATAGAGTCTTGCATTAATAAAGCAAAATCTTTATTAGGATTCATTAAGCGCTGGTCCAAAGAATTTGATGATCCTTACGTTACAAAACGCCTATTTATTACTTTAGTTCGACCAACACTAGAGTATGGTTGTATTTTATGGAGCCCCTCCTTCAAGTTTTATTCTGATAAAATAGAATCTGTCCAAACTCAATTTCTTTTGTTTACTTTGCGAGGTCTACAATGAGACCCATCTGTAAGGCTCCCCCCATATGAAAGTCGCTTAATGTTAATGGATTTGCCTACCCTTGAAAGTAGACGTTTTATGCTAAGGGCGATTTTTATAATAAAATTGATACGTGGCTTAATCGATTCCCCTAATTTATTAAGCGAAATAAATTTCAATATTCCAACCCGTACTACCCGTAACATTATCCCAATAAATTTACCGCTCGTAAGATCTAATTGTGAAGCTAGTAGTCCAATGCGAACTTTGTGTGAAATATTTAACAATATATATAGTAGTTTATCACTGACTGAACCATTAGATATAATAAAAAATTACTATTGCGTATGTAGCAGAGTGCCAGATGTGTAGTTTTTAAATATTAGAGTGATTCTATATTTACTTTAATTATAAATGTGTTTATTTATAGTAGTCTATGCCGGCTGATAAAATATGTAATAGGTCAAACACACCATTTTACTGGCCGAAAGTCGAATTTCACACATTGTCTTATGACTTTTTTTGCGTTACAATCTAGTAAGGAACACATCAAAACAAATAAAAATGAATTTTGTGTTTGCATAATCACTTATACCATTACATAGCAAGCTGTCAAACATGAAATATTAAAATATCACAAAAATTGTCTTAATTTGGTATGTAACTTGTAAAGGTTTAAAGTGGAAATAAAATAAAAGTTTATTATAAGTAAAGAATTAATAAGAAAGTATTCGATATTGTTTATCATTAAATGTATCTGTATATATGTGAATGTGTAAAAATAGTATTAAAACAAGCGTAACTTTAGATGGATAGCAAAATTTTCAAAACTTTGAGGTTATGAGAGCATAAAATCCATGGGCAACGTTTGGCAACTGAAGTAAAAATTGATATTTGTTTATTGAACCGTCCCTAATCTAAATAACCTAATGTGGTTTTGCGGATTTGTGCGGGTTTTTTAATTATAACCGTTTTTGTTTGTTAAACCATTTACCAAAATACTGATTAACTTGAAATCTGGGGTGGCATAACCCAGACATTAAAAAAAACATATGTTGTGTATGAATATATTACTTGTTTTATTGTTGTCGATATAATTTCCATTGCACTAGGGGTCAAATATAAAAATTTTTGGGCAAAGTCGAATTTCACACCATGCCATATCACTTCTTAATCGTTACAATCAAGTAAGAAACACACCAAAGCAAAGACAAATTAATTTTCTTTTTGCATAACCAATTATACCGTTACACGGGTACAAACCGTACAAATACAAATCGGAGAACAAAAAAGTATTTGTATTACTTTTAAATTGTATTTAACAGTCATTGATGGAAAGGTGTTGAATATTTTGACAGGTACTAAATCTACTCAAGCTTGTCCTATTTGTGGAGCAAAACCTAAACAATTCATGAGCGTTTCAAATTACACCTCCGACGTATTTCGCCCTAAAAAATCAAATCTAAACTATGGCATTAGCCCATTACATTGCTGGATTAGGTTTTTAGAATTTATACTTCATGTTGGATACAAATCTGAAGTAAAAAAGTGGCAAATTCGAAATGAAAATGACAAATTGCATGTTAAAAACCGGACTAAAGACATACAATCCGCATTTTGGGAAAAGCTTGGACTCCGTGTCGATAAACTTAAAGTTGGTGGATATGGCAGCACAAACGACGGGAACACTGCACGAGCCTTTGAATATCACGAAACATTCTCTGAAATAACTGGAGTAGACGTAAACCTTATATTCAGCCTCAAAATAATTTTAATTGCATTATCATATCAGCTGCCATTAGATTTAAACATATTTCGAAGCTATTGTTATGAAACAGCTGATGTAATATTGGGGAAATATTCTTGGCTGCCCATGACTGCTACTGTCCAAAAGGTACTAATTCATTCAACACAGATAATGGAAAATTGTGTACTTCCATTAGGGGTCCTTGGAGAAGATGCTGCTGAAGCAAGGCATAAATTGTATAAAGCCGACAGGTTACACCACGCTCGTAAGAGCAGTCGAATGAATAATATCTTAGATATATTTACCAGAGCCCTGGATACATCAGATCCTCTAATATCATCAATGAGCTTAAAGAAGCGCATGCAGCAGCGAAAACGGTTAGAGCTTCCACGGGAAGTTATTGAAATATGAAAATCCTATTGATGAATTGGACGGTGAAGATAGATCACATGATGAGAGCGATGAGTTTATTTAAATAATATATATAATAATCACAGACGTAGCAAAGGAGAGGGTTGGGCTTAGTGCTCGACACTCCCGAAGTGTTTTTTACATTAATTTTAATTTTTGGTATTAACAGAAGTATTTTCATTTTTTCACCAAAACCAAAGCACCACTCCCCCCTCCCCCTTAAAACACTGCATACGCCCATGTATGCAATGATTTGATGTATTCACAATAATATATATATATATATATATATATATATATATATATATTTATAAAATCTTATTAAATATATGAATTAAATGTTTTTTGCCCCCAAAGGGTTAAAAATTATAACTTAAAGGCTTAATTTCTAAAAAAATTGTTCCGTTTGTCTTCCAAAAGATTAATAAAGCTTTTGTAATTGAAATACAATATTGTTTTCTATTTTATGACTTTTGGCCACAAAATTTGTCAGTTTGACCTATAGTGCAATGGCTGGAGTAGTTCAGCAAACGTTTTAGAGAAGATACTTCCTAATGTTGTTTTTAAGTATCACATATAAAATATAACGGGACTTAAAGAAATTGTCATTATTATGTGGTTACATCTTTCATCCTACTTTACAAGGCGTACTCTGGAAGGTAATAAAACTCTTTAGACGGTTCCGCAATATACATAAGAAAAAAATGTAGGCAACTTGAAAATTTGCGAAACAGTCTTGCAACCGTAATTACAAATGCATAATGCCTACCTGCATCATGACAGCTAACATTAATCAACAAATTACCAATTTAATACAGTGTGCAGTATTATCTGTGCGGGATAACTCTTAACGAATTACTATTTGCAATAGGCAAAAGGAAACGAGATAGACACATGGTTCATTTTGAGAATATGTACTTTCTGAGTCAATTTATGCATGTCCGTCTGTCTGTCCATATTAAATTGTAAACAAGTAGATACAAATTCTGAAATAGTGTTAATTTTACTTTAAACTATATTTCATTAATCTTTCTGTTATACTGAAAGTTGGAATAAGATTCCAAAAATTGACTTAACACTTTTACGAAATTTCATAGATAATAATAAATAGGAATTTTGTAGATTTACAATTTCCTTCAGCATTGTGTGGATTAGAGATTAATGTCATATATGGGCTTGAGATGATATCTGACACTTCAAGTAATTCTGTGGAATGGATAGAAGAATTCCGAGTTATAGATATTTTAAAAATATACATCAGGTAGTAGATTTTTATTTCACTGTCCCTATCGGAAGCTACTATAAATAGTGTGCATATAATTCATGTTGACATAGTTACTCACAATCTCCCTACCTACACACATACCACTTTTTGGAGCAAATACTTGCAACAAAATCAAAAAGTGAACAAACAATGATTGCACAACTCTTAATTACGAATATGCAAGCATTGAACCTTAAGGATGGTGGGTTCAGAACTATGGATGACCTCTATTAATACCTTCCTTTTGAAGCACCAATACCTTCCTTTTTACCACAACACATAGATATACACCAACTAATTCGATAGAAATGAAGAAAAAACGCAATCAACAATCATTGATTGAACACCTCTTAGTCAAGATTTTGCAAAAAATGCACCTGCAAAATTGTGCGTTCAGTGCTATGGATGACCTGTATGCAGCACTTCCTTCCAAAGCGCAAACAACTGTTCCTGGAACACCTAAATCGACACCAACCAATTCAACAGGAATGAACAAAAGACGTAAAAACCAAGTCCGTATATCCCCATATACACCGAAGTCATCAGTCAAAGCTAGAAAATCGTTAGAGTTTTAAAGTATTCTATTCTGATATTGGATATTTTTTTGGCATGCAATTAAATATAATGTAATAAAAGCGTAGATTTAGTAGATATAAGTTTTAAGTTGAACTTAAATATAATGATAATAATTTATACAGCAGAACGGCAATAGCTTGCATCCAATTTTTATCAAAACCTTCTCATATTTGTAACAATTTAATGCTCTTAAGGATGGCCGCAACGGAAATTCAATACTCGTGATAGTAAATCTAAGAAATGCTCTTATAAACATAGAACATCGCAAGTAAGAATCATTTTTAATGCACAGACCTTTAAATGCCAAAAAGAATATTTCTGTATAAAAATGCTAGTTTCAACCGTGGTTCAGTTTACCTACTACTAGGGTACAGCGGCGAAATTTGCAATACCTTACAACCCTTCAGTCACACAAATTGCGCATAACGCACTGAAGTTAATGTAACATAACGGGTGTGAAGTTTTGTTAAAATCGGTTCAGATTTAGATATAGTTCACATATATGACGTGCCAAAGCACCAAAATATGGCCAATTGGCACAAAATTTTGCACAATGTACTGAAGTTGGAATAGCCAAACGTGTGTCATGTTTTATTGAAATCGGTTCAGATTTAGATATTGCTCCCATATATAGTTTCATCCGATTTTCAGTTAATGGTTCACCAAAACTCCAAAATATGGCCGATTTTTGCACAGCGTACTGAAGTTAAGATAGCCTAACGTGTGCCAAGTTTTATGTAAATGGTCCACCAAAGCTCCATAATATGGTCGATTGGAACAAAAGTCTGCACAATGTACTAAAGTTAGTATAAGCAACTGTGTGGAAAGTTTAGCTGACATCGGATTAGATTTTGATATAACTCCCATATATAGTTTCTTCCAATTGCCACAAAATTCTGCACGACGTACAGAAGTTCGTCTAGCGTGTGTCTAGTTTTGGTGAAATCGGTTTACAATTAGATATAGCTTCCATGTATTTTTTCGTCGGATTTTAAGTAAATAGTGCAGCAAAACCCAAGAATACGGCCGATTGACGCACTATTCGAAATTTCCTATTAATCGATTTACATAATTTTGTCCCATTGTAAATCCCATATATATTTTCGTCCGATTTAATGTAAATTGTGTCCCAAAGTCCCTATATATATTTCGATTTGCACGAAGTTTGGTATAGCGCATTGAATTAAGTCTAGAATGATGTCTGCTAAGTTTCGTGAAAATCGGTTCATATTTAGATATAGCTCCCATATATATTTTCGCCCGATTTTAGGTTAATAGTGCACCAAAGTCCCTGAAAATCATACATATATTTTAAACAGTATATCATACCAAATAGCGTGTGTCAAGTTTGCCATAAATTGATTTACAAAATTTAAAATACGTTGCAGAATGACATGTGTAGGGATTGATGTTAGTCGGTTTGCATACAGATAAAGATAACATATTTAATTTCGTTTAGTTACACGTCAATGATCCTTCGAACAGGCGACATCTGTTAGGATACATATGTAGAATATACCCAAAGTGGGGAAGGGTATCATATAGTCGCCCCAGTACGACATTGCTACTTTTCCTACTGGTTTTTAATCTAATTTCGTGTTAATGCTTCTTTAAAAATGCGAACTCTGTTTGATTGCATCTATTGAAAATGCCCGAAGTGGTGAAGTGTATTATATAGCCTTAAAATTTAAGTTTTATTCACGAAACACTTACGAAATGGAATGGAAATATTTCAAAAACATCTGTAAAAATGCAAAAAAAAAAAAACAGTGCATATAAATAAGCTTATTAGCTGGTCATTTCAAAATTAGCGACAGTCACTTATTTTGATATTCGATATCTATGGGTCATAGCCAGTGATGTACAATGAAAGCATCATATCGAAAACGCGATTGCCAAATGTGCCCCGATGCGGAAGGTCTCCCTACTTGAAGTAAAAATATAGGGAACATACCTAAAAGTATACCATATGGAACACCAAATACAAATGTCAGCAATTTTCCCTAAAATCTCAAAATAAAACGTGGGACGATATTGACAAAGCATGGTAGGATGGAACATGTGTACAAAATTCTCGAAATACTACAATTTCACGCCAATTATTAAAAATACCGAAAATCCGTAGGTATTATATAGGGTCTAGACGTAAACGCGCGCCGATATATCGATATCCTCCGTAGGTGGAATGATTACTACATATGGCTAAATCGTCTTCGAATTCCATACTTTCTAGTGGAATATGCGGACCAAATTTCAGTGAATTCGGTTGAAAAACGCGCTCAAGAACCCCAAAATACTGAAAATTGGGGATACCCTTATATAGGAGCTATGCCTAAACGTGGATCGATGTAGCCCATCTTCGAATTTGACCTGCCTGCAGACAAAACCGACTCTATGCAAAATTTCAGCCTAAATTCCGTGGATCGATGAATATATATACTTTGGTGGAGGGACAAAATTAATATATCCTCCATACTATGGTTTAATATGATTCGACACAAGATCCAATACACGTTATTCTAGGTTCGACTTTGTGCGGTGTGCACTAATTCGCCCTAAGCGGACAAACTTTAGTTACTTGGTACATAATTTTGATGAAATCGGATGAAAATATTTATAGAAGCTATATCAAAAACTGAAACGTCTTCAATCCAATACGCTATGCTATATCCCATTTAAAGCGAACAGACATACATAGGCTTCTCCATTTCCACCATTTGCATAAAATCGAACAAGAATATATATGAGGAAGCTATATTTACATCTGAACCAAATTCCACAACAAAATATCATGCTAATAGAACAGGATCTATGGTGCACCACTTACTAAATTATGGGACTAAAGTATATATGTGAGATATATTTAAATCTGAACCGCGGACCTGCAGTAATTTCAGGACGCTGTGCAAAATTTTGTCCCAATCGGACCAATATTGGCAGTATAGTGCTCTATTTAGTTAAAATCGGACGAAACTATATATAGGAGCTATATCTAAATTTGAACCGATATCAACAAAACTAGGCATATATCAATCTAGACCTAATTCAATACTCTGTGCAAAATTTCTCAATCGGACCAATATTGACAGTATGGTGCTCCATTTGCACAAAATCGGACGAAACTATATATGGGAGAGATATCTAAACATCAATCTCAACCTTATTCAGTGCCCTGTGCAAAATGTAGTCTCAATCGGACCAATATTGGCAGTATGGTCCATTTACATAAAATCGGACGAAACTATATATGGGAGCCACCGATCCTATCGGTCCTCTTCTTCTGGTACCTCTCACACAAAGTGTCAACACATTGAATATTCATAAATCTAATATAAAGCGAATGGAATGTCCGATTTGGTCCAAGCTGTGCGCATCGTAATATTTCTTTCAAACTTAAATCTAGTTCGAACATGGGGAATATCGGTTCACTCCTTCTGGTACCTCCCCCACAAAATGGTCTAAACTTTGCTGAAAATTAATTGGGAACAGACCATCGGATTTGAACCAAACTTTGACACCCTAATATTTTAACTAAACCTGTATAATGTTGCAAGATGGGACTTATCGGTCCACTCCTTCTAGCTCCTCCCCTACAAAGGGTGAATATTTTGAAAGCTATTAAATCTCATATGCTCATATCCATCAAGAACCGTGTATATGCCTCCCCAATCTATTTTGGATAAAATTATTCACGTATCGCTATATATTGTGATGCATATACTCAGGAATATAAATATAAAGGTTTATAATTATTTACAAAATAAAGCGATTATACACGCGGAATTCTCAAATTATGTATTTGCAGATGTTTCTACCTTCAAAGTACTTTTGAACGCAGTTTTATTGGGCGGATTTGAACACTGCTTGTCTCAGTAGATTCAGCACGTAAAAACACTAAAATCACGCGGGTTCAACCCAATAAATAGGTTTTTTATAAAACTGTTCTTGAGATATACATCAATCGAAGTGAAATCACGAGTCCTACGATCCTATAATATGTTTAGGGCTTCAACTAGCTCGTCCGAAAACAGGGAAATTTGGGATTCAAAATGTCAGCATCCGGCTTAGTTGAATCCAGTGGAAATATCGAAAAATCATACATTGGAACTAAATTGCCAATATGGTGTTCTTCAATTCCGTCATTCTATTCAGTTCTTCACTCTACCATCTGCGGAAACTGAGCTAGCTGTCCAAAAATTTGCACAGAAATGTCAGAGCTATATCTGTCGACGTGTAGGCACATCCCCCATATAACTGTACCTCCAAATGTTCTCTATTTTGAACACGTTTTGAACCGAATTGGCTGTGGTTTGATATTTTGGGTTCTCATTAGGTATTACATGTCTGTATCAAAAATTATCAATATTGAACCACTTTTCAACGGATCATACATACGACCTGTACTTTGTTCATAAAAATACACGAACGGACGAACGGACATGTAAAATCGACTCAAATAGTGATACTATGTATATTATCACAAGGAACCATGAGTCTATCTCGATTCCTTCTGCCTGTTACAAACATATGCAGAAAGACATAATAATCGTGTCGACATTTTTTGATTCAATAATAGATATAAGTATTTTATAGTCTTCAGTAAATAGATTGAATTCTGCTATTTATTTAATTCGCTGTTTAGAATTGCAAACTATGGTGATGAGGCGTTTCTTAATAAAAAATTGTTAGTTTATTATAAAAAACTGCAAAGATAAAAAATATATGTCTCTAACTTTATATAACCTAAGTTTTATTATAACCTCGGACAGGTAGTATAGATGACGGTTATATATTTTATATAACCGTAAAAGCGGATTATCCAAACATCTGCCCATAAAGTTTACTGTTCATGCCGCTATGTATCATTTTAGGACATAATTAGAAATATTCAAATAGTCATTAACCTGTTGATGTAAATGCAGTGTTGCGAAACTTCCACCCACAAACTGATTCTGATTAGAGGAACAAATTTTAATTTCAACTGTTTAACGAAATTTCATTAAAAATTTCGTAGATTTACAATTTCCTTCATCATTGTATAAATTTGGATTAGTGATTTATGTCATATATAGAGTAGAGAAGACATCTGCCACTACAGGTAAACCGGTGGAATGGTTAGAGGGATTTAGTGTCACATAAATTAACAATGTATATATCAGGTAGTCGATTTTTATTTCTATGCGTTTATCGGAAGCTACTATAAATAGTGTGTATGTTATTCAAGTTAGCATAGTTCCTCGCAATCTCTCTACCTACACACATACCATTTTTCAACGACATTAAAAATGAAACAATCAATGCTTACACACCACTTAATTAACAATTTGCAAAAACTACACCTAAAAGACTGTGTGTTCAGTAGTATGGATGATCTGTATGCAACCCTTCCTTCCGAAGCAACAACAAAAACTGCTCCCGGAACACCGAGATCGAGACCAAACCATTCAACAGGAGCGAAGAAAAGACGCAATCAGCAATCAATGGTTTCACCCCTCCTAATAAAGAATGTGCGAAAAACCCTCCTGAAAGATTGTGTGTTCAGTACTATAAATGATCTCTATGCAAGCCTTCCGTCCGAAGCACCAAAAAATGCTCCCGCAACACCGAAATCAACACCAACCAATTCAACAGGAATGAAGAAAAGACGCAAACATCAGGTCCGCATATCCCCATATACACCGAAAGCATCAGTCAATGCTAGAAAATCGCTACAATTTTAACGAGTACTAGCATGTTATTGTTATAGGGAATATTATTTGAAATACAGTTAGTATAATGTAATAAAAGCATAGCTTTTGTAGATATAAGTTTTAAGTTCAACTTAAATAAAATATGATGTTAAAATTAATTATATTAGAAATTGTAATTACGTTTAATAAAGAATGTGAAATGTTTGAAAATTTTAATATGTTATTGATTAACGTTGCAGGACAAATTACAGATGAGAAGTAAACTATAATATTATAGATGCAGTCGACGCCCGGTATAACGAATGATATATTGTCAGGCCCATTCGTTATAGCGAAAAATTCGTTATATCGCGAAGATTTTTTATGTTGCAATTTTATTTAAAAAAGAAACATAAAAGCTAATTCACATTTCAATGAATTTCTAACAAAAAATTATAAAAAATAATTCATTAATAACAAAAACAAATATTTATATACATTGATTTATAATTATTGTCGAAATTATTGTTTTACATTAATTTCAAGACTTTTTTAAACAGCTTCATCTTGTAATTCTCTTAAAGCTAGTATTTTAGAAATGCATATATTGTTTTGCTGACTCCAATTTATGCAAGTTGCAAGACACTTTATTGTCTCTGCTTGTTTTATTCTGGTTTAAGCAACAGGTGGTTCCTGTTCTAAAATGTCCACATTTTCATCATCGGAGTCGAACTCATAACTGTCTACCTCGGACCAATTACACTGTGGGATTCTAATATACCAATTCTGTTTAGTTGGAGTCCGTGGATTACGAAAATACCTTTGGTTTTTCTGGGTCACTTCGAAAATTAATTTTATAACGGTAAATATAGAGAAAAACGTGGTATCATGGATTTTCAATTTGAAACTTGAATAACTTATTTACTTTATAACGAATTTATATTATTCTTTTTTTCCTTCGAGGAGTACAATTTTTCCTTTCAAACAAGATATATATTTTGCAAATCGGTTGAGGATTGGCTGAGTTACAGCGGTGGAAATGTGAAAAAATACGCATAAAATGACAAAATTTATTTTTCTTCGGACTGTACGATGAAATTATGATATTATATTACGGGGAAGAAAATTAAATTAGCTTTCGAAAATGATGAAAATCAAAAAAAAAAACGGTTAAAAAATGAATGACTTATACACATTTTTGTATTGATTCTATGCATATTCTCTAAAGGAAATATGGGTCTGTATCGTTTCCTGTTACAAACCGTTATGTTTGTAACAGGCAAAAGGAAACGAGATAGACCCATAGTTCCTTTAGAGTATATGCATAGAATCACTACAAAAATGTGTATAAGTCATCCATTTTTTAACCGATTTTTGATTTTTGTCATTTTCGAAAGCTAATTTAATTTTCTTCCCCGTAATATAATATAACCTATATGGATTGATATCAAAATGTCATCGTACAGTCCGAAGGAAAATAAATTGTGTCATTTTATGCGTAAAATTTTCGTGCCGCACAGTGTTATTAAAATAATCTGCACAAAATTGAATCTACAAAATGTAAGACGTACGAAAAATCATCAAAACTATTATGTAAAAATCATGATAAACTTACATTTGGAAAAACGTTGCTTAATAGTCTTACTCCACGCCTAACGCACAGAATTTCCTGATTTTCCAAAAGTCTTGATAAAGGAATTTCATCTTCTTCGTCAAATTCCAAATTCTCAGAAATTAGAATTTTATTCCAGCATTTGTTTAACGCATTTGGCGTTACTTTATTCCATGCAAGTCCAATCATACATGATGCATCATACAGATTTAAGGTTTTTAAAAATGTTATCACATTATCTGGAGCAGAGGTCACTATTTTGGAAAGAAGATTGTCCCTATAATGCAATTTTAGAAGCCGAATTGCATTTTGATCCATGGGCTGAATCAGAGGCGTAACATTTGGTGGCATGTATATTACCCATATTTAGCCATCTTGAGTCTGTTTTACGAGATCTGCTGCACATGGGTGAATTGGGGCATTCATTAATTTTAAGAAAGACTCAACCTAAGAAAATTAATTTTTGTTTAAAAACTTCCGTCAAAATCATTAACATAAAACTTACCTCTGGGACAAACATTTGAAAAAACCACACTAAAGATTCCTGAATTCATCCAAGCATTTTTGGAGTGCAAATAATTTATGGGTAACGTTTTGTTTCGGAATGAACGTGGCTTCTTAGCTTTTCCAATAAGAAGAGGTTTCACCGTTTTTGTTCCCGACGCATTTGCGCATAAAAGAGCTGTTATCCTTTCCTTTGAAAGTTTTCTTCCTGGAGCTGTTGCCTCTCCAGCATAAACATATGTCTTATCGGGTAGCATGTTCCAATATAACCCCGTTATCGGGAGAGCTAATCAAGCTACGCACCAACATCAGTCACAATTAAAATTTTAGTATCGTTTTTACCTGAGTGTTTTTAACAGTACAAATTCTGACCGCAACAGAAATCTACACTGAAATTGACACCATTTATTACTTCTTGTGCTCTTGCAATACTTAATTCAACAAGTAGTTCCAAATTTCATAATTCGACCTCTATCGGTTTACCGCCATTTAGTTCCATTTCTATATAAATTTTCATAACTACCTACCTACACCAAGATCGACATCAACCAATTCAACAGGAATGAAGAAAAGACACAAACACCAGGTCCGCATATCCCCATATACACCGAAATCATCAGTCAAAGCAAGAAAATCGCTACAGTTTTAAAGATAGCATGATATTTTTATAGGGTCTATTATTGAGATGCAATTTAATATAATGTAATAAAAGCATAGCTTTTGTAGATATAAGTTTTAAGTTAAACTAAAATGAAATAATAATAATAAATTATACAGCAGAATTCCAATAACTTGTGTCCAATCTATACATGGCGATATTGCCAATTTTTTAACATAGCTGAAGCAGGGGTTCACCCCTTATAACTCGGGAATTAAAGTTTTTTACCTTTAGGATGAAATAAAATCTTCTTCTGAAAATCCATCTGCTAGAACGGCGGGAACTGACAAAATACGAAATTTGGCAAAAACTGTTTTTGAAAATATTTCGGATTTAATTGCATTTTATGTGGATCATTTCAATTTTTTCCGAGTCTTTGGATACTTCAATGCCACGTGTAGTACATCATAGCCGTCAAATGAAATTTCACAAAATATACATGAATTGGAAGATAAACTTCAGTACTTCCTGGAAACCGTATGCGCATCAAATGATTTTGAGAATTACGCGATTTAGACCCACTTTAAAATGTATATTTCATTATACAGTTTTATTATAAGATTTATTCCTTTTTATAGAACCCCAAGATTTTTCGGAAGGGTCTTGATATAATCCGCAAGGTGTAATATTATTATACCCTTCACAACACTGTGGTACAGGGTATTATGTCATTGTGCATATGTACTTCAGTACTTCCTGGAAACCGTATGCGCATCAAATGATTTTGAGAATTACGCGATTTAGACCCACTTTAAAATGTATATTTCAATATATAGTTTAATTATAAGATTTATTCCTATTTATAGAACCCCAAGATTTTTCGGAAGGGTCTTGATATAATCCGCAAGGTGTAATATTATTATACCCTTCACCACACTGTGGTACAGGGTATTATGTCATTGTGCATATGTTTGTAACAGGCAAAAATAATCGAGATTGACCCATGGTTCCTTTTGAGAATATGCATAGAATCACTTTCTGAGTCGATTTATGCATGTCCGTCCGTCGCATTTATGATCCGAATTGAATGAAATTTGACACAGCTCATTTGTTTGGCCAAAGGACGAACCCGATTGAAATTGGGAAAAATCAGTTCAGATTTAGATATAGCTCCCATTTATAGTTTCGTCCGATTTTCAGTAAATGGTGCACTAAAGCCCCCAAAAATATGGCCGATTGACACACAATTTTGCACAACGTACTGAAGTTACTATAGCATAACGTGTGTCAAGTTTTGTTTAAATCGGTTCAGATTTGGATATAGCTCCCATATATAGTATCGTCAGAGTTTTAGTAAATGGTGCACCAAAGCCCCAAAATATGGCCGATTGACACATAATTTTGAACAACGTGCTGAACGTACTGTGTGAAAGGTATTGCTGAAATCGGTTCAGATTTAGATATAGCTCCAATATATAGTTTCGTCCGATTTTCAATAAATGGTGCACCAAAGCCCCAAAATGTGGCCGATTGACATACAATTTTGCACAACGTAGTTAAGTATGTATAAACTACTGTGTGGAAAGTTTCGCTGAAATCGGTTCAGATAGATATGACGTTATTGCGTTCAGTTGGAATTGGTGCAGATGCAGCCATGAGTATGTTCCTTCGAGGTAACATTGACATGCAATTGTAAGTATACCTACATATGTACAACATACCCAAAGTGGTGAAGGGTATTATATAGTCGGCCCAGTCCGACTTTACTATTTTCTTACTGGTTTTTTGTTGTCGCTGTAATTTACAAACCTCTACTTAGACTTGTATGATTTTAACATCATTAGATTTATTGTGGTGTTTAGATTATGTAGATATTTTAAAATTTATTTTTAGGTGTATGTATGTCATGAATATAATAAAAATAATCCCCTATATTTTTATTATTTATGTCATATTCCGCGAAAATGTGCAACCTTTTCACGACTATTATAATATCTGCATGTTCATATCATGCGAAGAAATTCATATATCACCGTTTTGGTCAGATTTAAGATTAGTTTCTTATCCCCAAAATTAAAACCTCGGTAACCGCGCGCATCTACCAACAATTTGATCGAAAACGGATTCGGAGTCAGGACATTTGTCTCTATAGGTGTACCAAAAATCATTGATGTACTATGAAAACAAAAAAACCGATTTTTTGAAAATGGAATATTCAAAATGGGCAATATTGCCCATATATAAAAATAGAGTAAAAAAGTATACTTACTCATAAATTAAGAACGGCTGGACCGATTTCAATTGTCGGTAATTGTAGTGGGAAGGTTTTTATGTAATAAAATTTAGGATAAATCTCGCCAAATGAAAGAATGAACCAAATTGACTCAAAATTACTTTCAGTTGTCTGTTATTGAAGTGGAAAGGACTGGGCCGACTATATGATACCCTTCACCACTTTGGGTATATTCTACATATGTATTCTAACAGACGTCGCATTGACATGAAATTGAACGAACTTAAATAGGACAGATTTCCATTTCAAAGGCTCGAAAATACCCATGAACATGCAGAACAACATCAAGTGTTAATACATATGCAGAAAATCACACTATTTCTGTAAATACACTTGTCATTAGCGAACAAATATATAAAAGAGTTTGTTAGAAATATTTTAACGTACAAAACATTCAATTATTGTAACTTCAGTATACTGTACAAAATTGTGTGCCGGTCGGCAAAACTTTGGGTCTTTAGTGCACTATATATGCGAGCTAAATCTAAATCTGAACCGATTTTCACGAAACTTAGCATACATTCCCTTAAATCGGGCGAAAATATATATGGAAGCTATATATAAATCTGACCCCATAGGGACTTTGGTGCACCATTTACATAAAATCTAACAAAACTATCATTCTGGATCTAATTCAGTACGCTGTGCGAAATTTCGTGCAAATCGAAAGATATGTAGGGGCTTTGGTGCCCCATTTAATTCAAATCGGGAGCTATATCTAAATCTGACCCGATTTTCTCGAAACTTGACACACATCATTCTAGCCTCAATTCAATACGCTATGCAAAATTGCGCGCGTGTCGAAAGACATATAGGGACTTTGGTGCACCATTTACATAAAATCGGACGAAACTATATACTGGAGCTATATCTAAATCTGAACCGATTTTCTTTCAATTTCAATATGGTTTGTCCTTGGGCCAAATAAGTGAGCTGCGCCAAATTTCATCCAAATCGGATCATAAATGCGACCTGTACTTTGTTCACAGAAATACATGGACGGACAGACGGACATGCGTAAATCGACTTTGAAAGTGATTCTATGCATATTCTCAAAATGAACCATGAGTCTATATCGATTCCTTGCCTGTTACATACATATGCACAAATACAAAATACCCTGTACAACAGTGTGGTAAAGTGAATAAAAAAGTTATTATTTCAACAAATCGTGACATTTTTTGATTCAATAATAGATATATCTAAGTATTTTATAGTCATCAGTAAATAGACGATTCTGCTATTTATTTAATTCGCTGTTTAGAATTGCAAACTATGATGATGAGGGGTTTCTTAATAAATAAATTTTAGTTTATTATAAAAAATTGCAAAGACCAAACAAAAACATCTGTCCCTAAGTTTATGATCACTCCAAAAACAATATTCAATAATTTACAATAACTTCGGACAGGTAGTAAGATAACTGTTATATACTTTATGGCCTTCGTAAAAGCGGATTATCCAAACATCTGCCCATAAAGTTTACTGTTCATGCCGCTATGTATCTGTTAACCAGGGATCTTACGCGGATACTGTCCGCGGAGTGAAAGCACGTCTTCTTTGTATGTGGTGCATTTACACACTAATTTATTAATATAAAAAGTGTTTCTTAAGAACTAATTATTACAATATGACTTAACCTATCTTAGACTAATGTGTAAAAGAGAGAGAGAGTGCATCTGCCATAACACATGGAGTGGACACACACAAATCTTTATCTCACATGTGGCAAGCACGCTAAACATGCTTATCAGTCTGTAGCGAAGATTACTCCCCGTAATCTCACCCAAACACACCACATGTGGCAATAGAAAACTCCTATCTTATTCTAGTGTACAAACATTCAACAAGAAAATGCTCTTATCTTAAGTGGACTGTATACAAAAATAGATCCCTGTTTAACTAAATACTCTCTCCTTTACACAAGAGACCCACAGCAAGACATTCACTATCTTTATTATTTAAAAACCATGTTCGCTCCGTGAACATCTTGCGGGCCAGAAAATGAATATAAAAATATGAAATATTTCAAAATATAAAAATTGTAAAATATCAAAAATGTAGTTATAAAGAAACCAAAAAAGAAAACAGCTAGGTGATCGCCTCCGGGTACCACAGCCATCTCTCCAACCAGCTTCTAATAACGACACCTCCACCCTTGTCTGCCGGCTTCTTCTTCCAGGCTGAACCATTGATCACAATCCTCCTCAGCATCTCGGAGTTTTTGCCCTCTCGCTTTATCTTTAAGGCTGGACCATCGGCAAATCTCTTCCTCAGCTTCCCACCGGCCACATCTTCCATCAACTGCTCGCTACGGTTGACCGTCTTCTTCATCTTCCAAGGCGGCACATCTGTGATCGCTGTCTTCGTAAGCTTCTCGATCATACGGCTTCCAAGTGGCTTGTTTGCATCTTTGGCCGTCAGCATCATTTTCCAGGCTGCGCCATTTGCCAACCTCATCATAGCCGCGGCTTCATTCTTCACCTTGTTCCCGCTTCTGACCGCCGACTTCATTTTGGTGGGAATATTTCCCCCTTCTGCTTTACCATAGTTATTGGCACCAACTTCGTTTCTCTTCGGAAGAACGTCATCTTTATTACGTGGTGTACCATCTAACTTTGGCTGCGTATTGAATGTGACTGCTGGATCCAACTTCCCGGCCGCATTTCCACGATTTATATCGACAATCTTCCTGACCGGAACCTCCGTAACTAGCGGTTTCTGCTTATCACCACTATCACATTTTGTTGTGGGTTCAGTGCCATTTTCTGCCGGATTCATCTTCCTACCGGCAAAACAAGTACCCACTGGCGACGCACAGTTTACAGCAAGTCTTCCTTTATGTACCTGCCCCTTGTTCGCCGGCTTCAACTTCCCAACTGGACATTGTTCCATAACTGGTTTCTCCGCACCAGCCACCGCATCGTTCCTTTTCATGGCCAACTCGACTGGAGCTATTTCCTGTGCCAATGGAATATTATCGTGAACAAATGGAATAATACTTACTTGCCGCTCCTTATTGTTATTGACAACCATTCGTATGGCCAACCGGTCACGTTCGGCCTTTGCTGCTTCTCGTGCCTTCTCCGACCGATCCAGTTTTTTCAAAAGATGCCTTTTTTCTTCTTCCCAGGATTTCTCTGCTGCCTGGGCTCTCTCTGCAGCCGCCACCAATTCACGTTTAAGTTTGATCTCTTGAAAAGACAAGTCAATGTACATATCTCTTGCCTTTTTATAACTTGCCTGTGCCCTTTCTTGAAGGCAACCATTGGCGTCTTCCGATCTTTTTAGAGCACCTTCTATCTCTTTATTTCTTGCCCGTAACTCCGCCACGTCACGGCTTTTCTTCTCCAATGCTCTTTGAAGGCTGCCCATTTGTTCTTGGACTGGCCTAAAACCTCCTGCCATATTGGATTTCTTCTCCAATATCTCCATCCACCGATCCCGCACCACCGGATCGCGTTTTACTTCATCGGATGCGTCCCTCACTAGACTTTCTATGAAGTCATACAGGCTCGGTACCACAGTCGCATCTAGTCGATCGATATTCTCTGCGAACATGTTAATATTATTTAGGAGATTGTTTATCTCCCACTCCAGGGTCGGTGCCGAGGCTCTGCCTAGCTTATCTTCATTTGTAGCCGCTATGCTCAGACTTGAAGCTTCACTGGCTAAATGTCTCGCCGTCACCGCCATTTTCCTCGCCGCAGTCTCCTTTTGACTCGGCATTCTGTTTTCAATTATTTTTTTTTTTTTTATTTGTATTTCCTCCACGCTGAGAGAATTTCCTTGACCTTAAAGGCAAATTCTTCAGCATCAAATTCCTCCACAATCGGTCACTGATCCGGCTCGAAGGACCAATGAAAAACTAGGGATCTTACGCGGATATTGTCCGCGGAGTGAAAGCACGTCTGTATTGTTTGTGGTGCATTTACACACTAATTTATTAATATAAAAAGTGTTTCTTAAGAACTAATTATTACAATATGACTTAACCTATCTTAGACTAATGTGTAAAAGAGAGAGAGAGTGCATCTGCCATAACACATGGAGTGGACACACACAAATCTTTATCTCACATGTGGCAAGCACGCTACACATGCTTATCAGTCTGTAGCGAAGATTACTCCCCGTAATCTCACCCAAACACACCACATGTGGCAATAGAAAACTCCTATCTTATTCTAGTGTACAAACATTCAACAAGAAAATGCTCTTATCTTAAGTGGACTGTATACAAAAATAGATCCCTGTTTAAATAGAAAATAATGAAGAGGAATGTAGTGTTAGAAATTTCCACCCACAAACTGATTCTGATTAGAAGAACGAATTTTAATCCCAACTGTTTAACGAAATTTCATAGAAAATAATGAAGAGGAATTTTGATTTACAATTTCCTTCATCATTGTATAATGGATTAGTGATTTATGTCATATATAGAGTAGAGAAGACATCTGCCACTACAGGTAAACCTGTGGAATGGTTAGAAGGATTTAGTCTCACATAAATTAATAATGTATATATCAGGTAGTCGATTTTTATTTCTATGCGTTTATCGGAAGCTACTATAAATAGTGTGTATGTTATTCAAGTTGGCATAGTTCCTCGCAATCTCTCTACTACACACATAACATTTTTTAACGTCATTAAAAATGGAACAATCAATGCTGACACACCTCTTAATTAACAATTTGCAAAAACTGCACCTGAAAGACTGTGTGTTCAGTAGTATGGATGACCTGTATGCAAACCTTCCTTCCGATGCAACAACAAAAACTACTCCCGGAAAACCGAGATCGACACCAAACAATTCAACAGGAGCGAAGAAAAGACGCAATCAGCAATCAATGGTTTCACCCCTCCTAATAAAGAATGTGCGAAAAACGCACCTGAAAGATTGTGTGTTCAGTACTATAAATGATCTCTATGCAACCCTTCCTTCCGAAGCACCAACAAATGCTCCCGCAACACCGAAACCAACACCAACCAATTCAACAGGAATGAAGAAAAGACGCAAACATCAGGTCCGCATATCCCCATATACACCGAAAGCATCAGTCAGCGCTAGAAAATCGCTACAATTTTAACGAGAACTAGCATGTTATTGTTATAGGAAATATTTTTTTGAAATACAGTTTAGTATAAACTAATAAAAGCATAGCTTTTGTAGATATAAGTTTTAAGTTCAACTTAAATAAAATATGATGATAAAATTGATTATATTAGAAATTGTAATTACTATTAATAAATAAGCTGAAATGTTTAAAAATTATAATATGTTATTGATGAACGTTGCAAGACAAAAAATATGATATATGGCAGTAAATTTTTATTTTAATAGGGAAAAATTTGATAATGTGAAAACGAAAAAAATTACTATATGCAATATAATCACATTTATCGTGATCATTATTTCCTTACGTTTCAATGAATTTCCTTACATTTCAATGAATTTCTAACAAAAAATTATAAAAAATAATTCATTAATAACAAAAACAAATATTTATATACATTGATTTATAATTATTGTCGAAATTATTGTTTTACATTAATTTCAAGACTTTTTTAAACAGCTTCATCTTGTAGTTCTCTTAAAGCTAGTATTTTAGAAATGCATATATTGTTTTGCTGAGTCCAATTTATGCAAGTTGCAAGACACTTTATTGTCTCTGCTTGTTTTATTCTGGTTTAAGCAACAGGTGGTTCCTGTTCTAAAATGTCCACATTTTCATCATCGGAGTCGAACTCATAACTGTCTACCTCGGACCAATTACACTGTGCTACAAAATAACAAACAATTTTTTTTCAGGGATTCTAATATACCAATTCTGTTTAGTTGGAGTCCCTGGATTACGAAAATACCTTTGGTTTTTCTGGGTCACTTCGAAAATTAATTTTATAACGGTAAATATAGAGAAAAACGTGGTATCATGGATTTTCAATTTGAAACTTGAATAACTTATTTACTTTATAACGAATTTATATTATTCTTTTTTTCCTTCGAGGAGTACAATTTTTCCTTTCAAACAAGATATATATTTTGCAAATCGGTTGAGGATTGGCTGAGTTACAGCGGTGGAAATGTGAAAAAATACGCATAAAATGACAAAATTTATTTTTCTTCGGACTGTACGATGAAATTATGATATTATATTACGGGGAAGAAAATTAAATTAGCTTTCGAAAATGAAAATAAAAAAAAAAAATCGGTTAAAAAATGAATGACTTATACACATTTTTGTATTGATTCTATGCATATTCTCTAAAGGAAATATGGGTCTGTATCGTTTCCTGTTATGTTTGTAACAGGCAAAAGGAAACGAGATAGACCCATAGTTCCTTTAGAGTATATGCATAGAATCACTACAAAAATGTGTATAAGTCATCCATTTTTTAACCGATTTTTGATTTTTGATCATTTTCGAAAGCTAATTTAATTTTCTTCCCCGTAATATAATAAAACTTATATGGCTTGATATCATAATTTCGTTGTACAGTCCGAAGAAAAATAAATTTTGTCATTTTATGCGTAAAATTTTCGTGCCGCACAGTGTTATTAAAATAATCTGCACAAAATTGAATCTACAAAATGTAAGACGTACGAAAAATCATCAAAACTATTATGTAAAAATCATGATAAACTTACATTTGGAAAAACGTTGCTTAATAGTCTTACTCCACGCCTAACGCACAGAATTTCCTGATTTTCCAAAAGTCTTGATAAAGGAATTTCATCTTCTTCGTCAAATTCCAAATTCTCAGAAATTAGAATTTTATTCCAGCATTTGTTTAACGCATTTGGCGTTACTTTATTCCATGCAAGTCCAATCATACATGATGCATCATACAGATTTAAGGTTTTTAAAAATGTTATCACATTATCTGGAGCAGAGGTCACTATTTTGGAAAGAAGATTGTCCCTATAATGCAATTTTAGAAGCCGAATTGCATTTTGATCCATGGGCTGAATCAGAGGCGTAACATTTGGTGGCATGTATATTACCCATATTTAGCCATCTTGAGTCTGTTTTACGAGATCTGCTGCACATGGGTGAATTGGGGCATTCATTAATTTTAAGAAAGACTCAACCTAAGAAAATTAATTTTTGTTTAAAAACTTCCGTCAAAATCATTAACATAAAACTTATCTCTGGGACAAACATTTGAAAAAACCACACTAAAGATTCCTGAATTCATCCAAGCATTTTTGGAGTGCAAATAATTTATGGGTAACGTTTTGTTTCGGAATGAACGTGGCTTCTTAGCTTTTCCAATAAGAAGAGGTTTCACCGTTTTTGTTCCCGACGCATTTGCGCATAAAAGAGCTGTTATCCTTTCCTTTGAAAGTTTTCTTCCTGGAGCTGTTGCCTCTCCAGCATAAACATATGTCTTATCGGGTAGCATGTTCCAATATAACCCCGTTATCGGGAGAGCTAATCAAGCTACGCACCAACATCAGTCACAATTAAAATTTTAGTATCGTTTTTACCTGAGTGTTTTTAACAGTACAAATTCTGACCGCAACAGAAATCTACACTGAAATTGACACCATTTATTACTTCTTGTGCTCTTGCAATACTTAATTCAACAAGTAGTTCCAAATTTCATAATTCGACCTCTATCGGTTTACCGCCATTTAGTTCCATTTCTATATAAATTTTCATAACTACCTACCTACACCAAGATCGACATCAACCAATTCAACAGGAATGAAGAAAAGACACAAACACCAGGTCCGCATATCCCCATATACACCGAAATCATCAGTCAAAGCAAGAAAATCGCTACAGTTTTAAAGATAGCATGATATTTTTATAGGGTCTATTATTGAGATGCAATTTAATATAATGTAATAAAAGCATAGCTTTTGTAGATATAAGTTTTAAGTTAAACTAAAATGAAATAATAATAATAAATTATACAGCAGAATTCCAATAACTTGTGTCCAATCTATACATGGCGATATTGCCAATTTTTTAACATAGCTGAAGCAGGGGTTCACCCCTTATAACTCGGGAATTAAAGTTTTTTACCTTTAGGATGAAATAAAATCTTCTTCTGAAAATCCATCTGCTAGAACGGCGGGAACTGACAAAATACGAAATTTGGCAAAAACTGTTTTTGAAAATATTTCGGATTTAATTGCATTTTATGTGGATCATTTCAATTTTTTCCGAGTCTTTGGATACTTCAATGCCACGTGTAGTACATCATAGCCGTCAAATGAAATTTCACAAAATATACATGAATTGGAAGATAAACTTCAGTACTTCCTGGAAACCGTATGCGCATCAAATGATTTTGAGAATTACGCGATTTAGACCCACTTTAAAATGTATATTTCATTATACAGTTTTATTATAAGATTTATTCCTTTTTATAGAACCCCAAGATTTTTCGGAAGGGTCTTGATATAATCCGCAAGGTGTAATATTATTATACCCTTCACAACACTGTGGTACAGGGTATTATGTCATTGTGCATATGTACTTCAGTACTTCCTGGAAACCGTATGCGCATCAAATGATTTTGAGAATTACGCGATTTAGACCCACTTTGAAATGTATATTTCATTATATAGTTTAATTATAAGATTTATTCCTATTTATGGAACCCCAAGATTTTTCGGAAGGGTCTTGATATAATCCGCAAGGTGTAATATTATTATACTCTTCACCACACTGTGGTACAGGGTATTATGTCATTGTGCATATGTTTGTAACAGGCAAAAATAATCGAGATAGACCCATGGTTCCTTTTGAGAATATGCATAGAATCACTTTCGCATTTATGATCCGAATTGAATGAAATTTGACACAGCTCATTTGTTTGGCCAAAGGACGAACCCGATTGAAATTGGGAAAAATCAGTTCAGATTTAGATATAGCTCCCATTTATAGTTTCGTCAGATTTTCAGTAAATGGTGCACTAAAGCCCCCAAAAATATGGCCGATTGACACACAATTTTGCACAACGTACTTAAGTTACTATAGCATAACGTGTCTCAAGTTTTGTTGAAATCGCTTCATATTTGGATATAGCTCCCATATATAGTTTCGTCCGATTTTCAGTAAATGGTGCACCAAAGCTCCAAAATGGGGCCGATTGACACACAATTGTGCAAAACGTACTGAAGTTACTATAGCATAACGTGTGTCAAGTTTTGTTTAAATCGGTTCAGATTTGGATATAGCTCCCATATATAGTATCGTCAGAGTTTTAGTAAATGGTGCACCAAAGCCCCAAAATATGGCCGATTGACACATAATTTTGAACAACGTGCTGAACGTACTGTGTGAAAGGTATTGCTGAAATCGGTTCAGATTTAGATATAGCTCCAATATATAGTTTCGTCCGATTTTCAATAAATGGTGCACCAAAGCCCCAAAATGTGGCCGATTGACACACAATTTTGCACAACGTAGTTAAGTATGTATAAACTACTGTGTGGAAAGTTTCGCTGAAATCGGTTCAGATAGATATGACGTTATTGCGTTCAGTTGGAATTGGTGCAGATGCAGCCATGAGTATGTTCCTTCGAGGTAACATTGACATGCAATTGTAAGTATACCTACATATGTACAACATACCCAAAGTGGTGAAGGGTATTATATAGTCGGCCCAGTCCGACTTTACTATTTTCTTACTGGTTTTTTGTTGTCGCTGTAATTTACAAACCTCTACTTAGACTTGTATGATTTTAACATCATTAGATTTATTGTGGTGTTTAGATTATGTAGATATTTTAAAATTTATTTTTAGGTGTATGTATGTCATGAATATAATAAAAATAATCCCCTATATTTTTATTATTTATGTCATATTCCGCGAAAATGTGCAACCTTTTCACGACTATTATAATATCTGCATGTTCATATCATGCGAAGAAATTCATATATCACCGTTTTGGTCAGATTTAAGATTAGTTTCTTATCCCCAAAATTAAAACCTCGGTAACCGCGCGCATCTACCAACAATTTGATCGAAAACGGATTCGGAGTCAGGACATTTGTCTCTATAGGTGTACCAAAAATCATTGATGTACTATGAAAACAAAAAAACCGATTTTTTGAAAATGGAATATTCAAAATGGGCAATATTGCCCATATATAAAAATAGAGTAAAAAAGTATACTTACTCATAAATTAAGAACGGCTGGACCGATTTCAATTGTCGGTAATTGTAGTGGGAAGGTTTTTATGTAATAAAATTTAGGATAAATCTCGCCAAATGAAAGAATGAACCAAATTGACTCAAAATTACTTTCAGTTGTCTGTTATTGAAGTGGAAAGGACTGGGCCGACTATATGATACCCTTCACCACTTTGGGTATATTCTACATATGTATTCTAACAGACGTCGCATTGACATGAAATTGAACGAACTTAAATAGGACAGATTTCCATTTCAAAGGCTCGAAAATACCCATGAACATGCAGAACAACATCAAGTGTTAATACATATGCAGAAAATCACACTATTTCTGTAAATACACTTGTCATTAGCGAACAAATATATAAAAGAGTTTGTTAGAAATATTTTAACGTACAAAACATTCAATTATTGTAACTTCAGTATACTGTACAAAATTGTGTGCCGGTCGGCAAAACTTTGGGTCTTTAGTGCACTATATATGCGAGCTAAATCTAAATCTGAACCGATTTTCACGAAACTTAGCATACATTCCCTTAAATCGGGCGAATATATATATGGAAGCTATATATAAATCTGACCCCATAGGGACTTTGGTGCACCATTTACATAAAATCTAACAAAACTATCATTCTGGATCTAATTCAGTACGCTGTGCGAAATTTCGTACAAATCCAAAAATATGTAGGGGCTTTGGTGCCCCATTTAAATTAAATCGGACGGTAATATATATGGGAGCTATATCTATATCTGATCCGATTTTCTCGAAACTTGACACACATCATTCTAGCCTCAATTCAGTACACTATGCAAATCGAAAGATATATAGGTACTTTGGTGCACCATTTACATAAAATCGGACGAAACTATATACTGGAGCTATATCTAAATCTGAACCGATTTTCTTTCAATTTCTATAGGGTTCGTCCTTGGGTCAAATAAGTGAACTGCGCCAAATTTCATCCAAATCGGATCATAAAGGCGATCTGTACTTTGTTCACGTAAATACATGGACGGACAGACGGACATGCGTAAATCGACTCAGAAAGTGATTCCATGCATATTCTCAAAAGGAACCATGAGTCTATATCGATTCCTTGCCTGTTACATACATATGCACAAATACAAAATACCCTGTACAACAGTGTGGTAAAGTGAATAAAAAAGTTATTATTTCAACAAATCGTGACATTTTTTGATTCAATAATAGATATATCTAAGTATTTTATAGTCATCAGTAAATAGACGATTCTGCTATTTATTTAATTCGCTGTTTAGAATTGCAAACTATGATGATGAGGGGTTTCTTAATAAATAAATTTTAGTTTATTATAAAAAATTGCAAAGACCAAACAAAAACATCTGTCCCTAAGTTTATGATCACTCCAAAAACAATATTCAATAATTTACAATAACTTCGGACAGGTAGTAAGATAACTGTTATATACTTTATGGCCTTCGTAAAAGCGGATTATCCAAACATCTGCCCATAAAGTTTACTGTTCATGCCGCTATGTATCATTTTAGGACATAATTAGAAATATTCAAATAGTCATTAAGCGGTTGATGTAAATGTAGTGTTGCGAAATTTCCACCCACAAACTGATTCTGATTAGAAGAACGAATTTTAATCCCAACTGTTTAACGAAATTTCATAGAAAATAATGAAGAGGAATTTCGTAGATTTACAATTTCCTTCATCATTGTATAATGGATTAGTGATTTATGTCATATATAGAGTAGAGAAGACATCTGCCACTACAGGTAAACCTGTGGAATGGTTAGAAGGTGTGAGTGTCACATAAATTAATAATGTATATATCAGGTAGTCGATTTTTATTTCTATGCGTTTATCGGAAGCTACTATAAATAGTGTGTATGTTATTCAAGTTGGCATAGTTCCTCGCAATCTCTCTACTACACACATAACATTTTTTAACGTCATTAAAAATGGAACAATCAATGCTGACACACCTCTTAATTAACAATTTGCAAAAACTGCACCTGAAAGACTGTGTGTTCAGTAGTATGGATGACCTGTATGCAAACCTTCCTTCCGATGCAACAACAAAAACTACTCCCGGAAAACCGAGATCGACACCAAACAATTCAACAGGAGCGAAGAAAAGACGCAATCAGCAATCAATGGTTTCACCCCTCCTAATAAAGAATGTGCGAAAAACGCACCTGAAAGATTGTGTGTTCAGTACTATAAATGATCTCTATGCAACCCTTCCTTCCGAAGCACCAACAAATGCTCCCGCAACACCGAAACCAACACCAACCAATTCAACAGGAATGAAGAAAAGACGCAAACATCAGGTCCGCATATCCCCATATACACCGAAAACATCAGTCGGCGCTAGAAAATCGCTACAATTTTAACGAGAACTAGCATGTTATTGTTATAGGAAATATTTTTTTGAAATACAGTTTAGTATAAACTAATAAAAGCATAGCTTTTGTAGATATAAGTTTTAAGTTCAACTTAAATAAAATATGATGATAAAATTAATTATATTAGAAATTGTAATTACTATTAATAAATAAGCTGAAATGTTTAAAAATTATAATATGTTATTGATGAACGTTGCAAGACAAAAAATATGATATATGGCAGTAAATTTTTATTTTAATAGGGAAAAATTTGATAATGTGAAAACGAAAAAAATTACTATATGCAATATAATCACATTTATCGTGATTATTATTTCCTTACGTTTTCCATTAAATCAAGATTATTTAGTCTATTATACTATGTAAAACAATTGGTGTATTGGGAACCACTGTACCGATTTGCCGCACATTTTTCTTCTGGTGTTTTTAATTAGTGGAAAGATTTAACAAAATAAAATGTTGTGAAAAGCATAAGAAAATTTGTGAAAATTTGTGACTAATTGAACGTTTGGTTAGTTACATAGTTTATAACTCAGGAACGTCTGCACAGATTTTAATGGAAAATATGCAGACAAATCGTGAGAATCCGCGATAACAGTGTTATATTTACATTTTTCCAATTGTATGTTAGAATAATTTATTGTTTTAAGGATATATTATCTCTTGACATAAAAGTAGTTAAACAAAAACTTCTAACATCCTAAAGATCTTCTTATACTAATAATTCGATCATTTCCATTCCATAAATACATTTGTAGTGATCGTATTCCCATCAGATATTCGTCATTTTATCTTATTTTATACAGAATCCAAACTGTTGGATATCAAATCTTATTTTAATATATGTCAAAAAAAAAATTATTATTTTTTGGGCAATGTTTTTGCCGTCAGCTTGAAGTGTGCGTGGCAGTATGGGGCCACACAAAAATGTGGACCTTTGTAACTTATAACAGCAATTATTCAAATGTTTCTACTAATTACAAATCAAATTGCTCAAAATGTGAACATTCCTCACATCGCGATTTAGAGTTCACATATAAAATTGGTATTTACACACAAGAACTTTGTTTACACTTAACTGTCAAAAATATATATATATATATAGAATCTATAACAAAACATATACATATAAATTGGTAAAAAATTCAATGAATTCCCTTCATATGTGTGGATGGAATTGTATACCACTAAACGATACAACATGTTTTTAATACCAACATTCCACATTTCTAAGCCCAATCTAAAATATATACTGATTTCAATACAAAAATCAAAAGGACAGTTAGACATGAACAACATTTTATTCTTATCAACAATCCTTCAATAATGGACAAATTCGAAAATGTCAAAATATTGGGATGCATCAAAAATGTTTGGTGGAATAAGTTTAACCGATTAATATACTGAAATATATTTTCAATATCGATCATTATATTTACCAACCCTATATTGATGCAATTTTGATAAGGCAAAACAACGTTTGCCGGGTCAGCTAGTTAATTTTATAAATACGAACAATAGACCAACTCAGACTTTCATGATGTGCTTTATATGATTTGTATCTATTAACTCCCCACTTTAAATTAATTTCGATCTATTTCAAATTTCACCGCATATGTTATGTCAAATCAACGTCTTATCTTTTTTTCAAATTTCATCAAAACAAGAAAGTATTCGATATTGTTTATCATTAAATGTATCTGTATATATGTGAATGTGTAAAAATAGTATTAAAACAAGCGTAACTTTAGATGGATAGCAAAATTTTCAAAACTTTGAGGTTATGAGAGCATAAAATCCATGGGCAACGTTTGGCAACTGAAGTAAAAATTGATATTTGTTTATTGAACCGTCCCTAATCTAAATAACCTAATGTGGTTTTGCGGATTTGTGCGGGTTTTTTAATTATAACCGTTTTTGTTTGTTAAACCATTTACCAAAATACTGATTAACTTGAAATCTGGGGTGGCATAACCCAGACATTAAAAAAACATATGTTGTGTATGAATATATTACTTGTTTTATTGTTGTCGATATAATTTCCATTGCACTAGGGGTCAAATATAAAAATTTTTGGGCAAAGTCGAATTTCACACCATGCCATATCACTTCTTAATCGTTACAATCAAGTAAGAAACACACCAAAGCAAAGACAAATTAATTTTCTTTTTGCATAACCAATTATACCGTTACACGGGTACAAACCGTACAAATACAAATCGGAGAACAAAAAAGTATTTGTATTACTTTTAAATTGTATTTAACAGTCATTGATGGAAAGGTGTTGAATATTTTGACAGGTACTAAATCTACTCAAGCTTGTCCTATTTGTGGAGCAAAACCTAAACAATTCATGAGCGTTTCAAATTACACCTCCGACGTATTTCGCCCTAAAAAATCAAATCTAAACTATGGCATTAGCCCATTACATTGCTGGATTAGGTTTTTCGAATTTATACTTCATGTTGGATACAAATCTGAAGTAAAAAAGTGGCAAATTCGAAATGAAAATGACAAATTGCATGTTAAAAACCGGACTAAAGACATACAATCCGCATTTTGGGAAAAGCTTGGACTCCGTGTCGATAAACTTAAAGTTGGTGGATATGGCAGCACAAACGACGGGAACACTGCACGAGCCTTTGAATATCACGAAACATTCTCTGAAATAACTGGAGTAGACGTAAACCTTATATTCAGCCTCAAAATAATTTTAATTGCATTATCATATCAGCTGCCATTAGATTTAAACATATTTCGAAGCTATTGTTATGAAACAGCTGATGTAATATTGGGGAAATATTCTTGGCTGCCCATGACTGCTACTGTCCAAAAGGTACTAATTCATTCAACACAGATAATGGAAAATTGTGTACTTCCATTAGGGGTTCTTGGAGAAGATGCTGCTGTATAAAGCCGACAGGTTACACCACGCTCGTAAGAGCAGTCGAATGAATAATATCTTAGATATATTTACCAGAGCCCTGGATACATCAGATCCTCTAATATCATCAATGAGCTTAAAGAAGCGCATGCAGCAGCGAAAACGGTTAGAGCTTCCACGGGAAGTTATTGAAATATGAAAATCCTATTGATGAATTGGACGGTGAAGATAGATCACATGATGAGAGCGATGAGTTTATTTAAATAATATATATAATAATCACAGACGTAGCAAAGGAGAGGGTTGGGCTTAGTGCTCGACACTCCCGAAGTGTTTTTTACATTAATTTTAATTATTGGTATTAACAGAAGTATTTTCATTTTTTCACCAAAACCAAAGCACCACTCCCCCCTCCCCCTTAAAACACTGCATACGCCCATGTATGCAATGATTTGATGTATTCACAATAATATATATATATATATATATATATATTTATAAAATCTTATTAAATATATGAATTAAATGTTTTTTGCCCCCAAAGGGTTAAAAATTATAACTTAAAGGCTTAATTTCTAAAAAAATTGTTCCGTTTGTCTTCCAAAAGATTAATAAAGCTTTTGTAATTGAAATACAATATTGTTTTCTATTTTATGACTTTTGGCCACAAAATTTGTCAGTTTGACCTATAGTGCAGTGGGCGAAAAGGCTCATCTAGCGGCGTTTAATTAATAGCGCTTAGGGATTTTGTATTTTATTTTTTGTAATATTTTTTTTAGTTGAAAATAGATTAAGCTACAGAGTTAAACAAAAAAATGATATTTTTTATATATTATTAATATTTTTTTTAATTTTTTTCATTTTTTAGGCTTTGTTTATTTCATTCAGGAAAACATGATAAGGTTAGTATATTTAATGTTTCTCATGCTTTGGGGCCAAGAATATATTAATCTTTAATAATAAAAACATTTTTTAATCATTTATTTATTAATTTTTTTAATAATATTTTTGGCCTTATTAAGACTTCACACATTTCAGTTGTTTTCATAAGAAAAATTTAAATATAAATAAGAAAAGTAAAAAAAACGAAATAAGAAACTATTATTTCGATTTTAATAATAGTTTCTTATTCCGATTTGGATACACAATGTTCTGACAAAAGTTGTAAAATATCATTATCGGCATCTTTCTTTTTTTGGTTGCCTTGTGGTTTGCGTAAATTTGAAATCAAGGGATCTGATTAACACAAAAGCGCATGCATTAAGTCTTTCATTGTATTTAATCGGGATGTCTTTCGCGTATGGTGCTCACGGAAATTGCGGTAATCCCAATCTTTTACAGTTCGATTTGCATTCTTTGGCTAACTGGTGTAGCGCCAATGGAATGTTTTTAAATCTTTAAAAATGTAAGAAGATATCATTATTCAGAATGCAACAAATCTGCATTGATTATCACATGGGTTCTTATAAGTTGGAAAATATTTCGTCTTTCGTTGATCTAGGAGTAATATTATACCCTAAACTGAAGTTTAATCTCCATATAGAGTCTTGCATTAATAAAGCAAAATCTTTATTAGGATTCATTAAGCGCTGGTCCAAAGAATTTGATGATCCTTACGTTACAAAACGCCTATTTATTACTTTAGTTCGACCAACACTAGAGTATGGTTGTATTTTATGGAGCCCCTCCTTCAAGTTTTATTCTGATAAAATAGAATCTGTCCAAACTCAATTTCTTTTGTTTACTTTGCGAGGTCTACAATGAGACCCATCTGTAAGGCTCCCCCCATATGAAAGTCGCTTAATGTTAATGGATTTGCCTACCCTTGAAAGTAGACGTTTTATGCTAAGGGCGATTTTTATAATAAAATTGATACGTGGCTTAATCGATTCCCCTAATTTATTAAGCGAAATAAATTTCAATATTCCAACCCGTACTACCCGTAACATTATCCCAATAAATTTACCGCTCGTAAGATCTAATTGTGAAGCTAGTAGTCCAATGCGAACTTTGTGTGAAATATTTAACAATATATATAGTAGTTTATCACTGACTGAACCATTAGATATAATAAAAAATTACTATTGCGTATGTAGCAGAGTGCCAGATGTGTAGTTTTTAAATATTAGAGTGATTCTATATTTACTTTAATTATAAATGTGTTTATTTATAGTAGTCTATGCCGGCTGATAAAATATGTAGCCGGTCATCCCACCATTTACTAACCCCTCCATAGTCCGGACTATGGGGTTTCGCGTTCCCTTTGATATAGGGAGGTCGCCCCCACGCACAGTGCACTATAGGTCAAACACACCATTTTACTGGCCGAAAGTCGAATTTCACACATTGTCTTATGACTTTTTTTGCGTTACAATCTAGTAAGGAACACATCAAAACAAATAAAAATGAATTTTGTGTTTGCATAATCACTTATACCATTACATAGCAAGCTGTCAAACATGAAATATTAAAATATCACAAAAATTGTCTTAATTTGGTATGTAACTTGTAAAGGTTTAAAGTGGAAATAAAATAAAAGTTTATTATAAGTAAAGAATTAATAAGAAAGTATTCGATATTGTTTATCATTAAATGTATCTGTATATATGTGAATGTGTAAAAATAGTATTAAAACAAGCGTAACTTTAGATGGATAGCAAAATTTTCAATACTTTGAGGTTATGAGAGCATAAAATCCATGGGCAACGTTTGGCAACTGAAGTAAAAATTGATATTTGTTTATTGAACCGTCCCTAATCTAAATAACCTAATGTGGTTTTGCGGATTTGTGCGGGTTTTTTAATTATAACCGTTTTTGTTTGTTAAACCATTTACCAAAATACTGATTAACTTGAAATCTGGGGTGGCATAACCCAGACATTAAAAAAAACATATGTTGTGTATGAATATATTACTTGTTTTATTGTTGTCGATATAATTTCCATTGCACTAGGGGTCAAATATAAAAATTTTTGGGCAAAGTCGAATTTCACACCATGCCATATCACTTCTTAATCGTTACAATCAAGTAAGAAACACACCAAAGCAAAGACAAATTAATTTTCTTTTTGCATAACCAATTATACCGTTACACGGGTACAAACCGTACAAATACAAATCGGAGAACAAAAAAGTATTTGTTTTACTTTTAAATTGTATTTAACAGTCATTGATGGAAAGGTGTTGAATATTTTGACAGGTACTAAATCTACTCAAGCTTGTCCTATTTGTGGAGCAAAACCTAAACAATTCATGAGCGTTTCAAATTACACCTCCGACGTATTTCGCCCTAAAAAATCAAATCTAAACTATGGCATTAGCCCATTACATTGCTGGATTAGGTTTTTCGAATTTATACTTCATGTTGGATACAAATCTGAAGTAAAAAAGTGGCAAATTCGAAATGAAAATGACAAATTGCATGTTAAAAACCGGACTAAAGACATACAATCCGCATTTTGGGAAAAGCTTGGACTCCGTGTCGATAAACTTAAAGTTGGTGGATATGGCAGCACAAACGACGGGAACACTGCACGAGCCTTTGAATATCACGAAACATTCTCTGAAATAACTGGAGTAGACGTAAACCTTATATTCAGCCTCAAAATAATTTTAATTGCATTATCATATCAGCTGCCATTAGATTTAAACATATTTCGAAGCTATTGTTATGAAACAGCTGATGTAATATTGGGGAAATATTCTTGGCTGCCCATGACTGCTACTGTCCAAAAGGTACTAATTCATTCAACACAGATAATGGAAAATTGTGTACTTCCATTAGGGGTTCTTGGAGAAGATGCTGCTGTATAAAGCCGACAGGTTACACCACGCTCGTAAGAGCAGTCGAATGAATAATATCTTAGATATATTTACCAGAGCCCTGGATACATCAGATCCTCTAATATCATCAATGAGCTTAAAGAAGCGCATGCAGCAGCGAAAACGGTTAGAGCTTCCACGGGAAGTTATTGAAATATGAAAATCCTATTGATGAATTGGACGGTGAAGATAGATCACATGATGAGAGCGATGAGTTTATTTAAATAATATATATAATAATCACAGACGTAGCAAAGGAGAGGGTTGGGCTTAGTGCTCGACACTCCCGAAGTGTTTTTTACATTAATTTTAATTATTGGTATTAACAGAAGTATTTTCATTTTTTCACCAAAACCAAAGCACCACTCCCCCCTCCCCCTTAAAACACTGCATACGCCCATGTATGCAATGATTTGATGTATTCACAATAATATATATATATATATTTATAAAATCTTATTAAATATATGAATTAAATGTTTTTTGCCCCCAAAGGGTTAAAAATTATAACTTAAAGGCTTAATTTCTAAAAAAATTGTTCCGTTTGTCTTCCAAAAGATTAATAAAGCTTTTGTAATTGAAATACAATATTGTTTTCTATTTTATGACTTTTGGCCACAAAATTTGTCAGTTTGACCTATAGTGCAGTGGGCGAAAAGGCTCATCTAGCGGCGTTTAATTAATAGCGCTTAGGGATTTTGTATTTTATTTTTTGTAATATTTTTTTTAGTTGAAAATAGATTAAGCTACAGAGTTAAACAAAAAAATGATATTTTTTATATATTATTAATATTTTTTTTAATTTTTTTCATTTTTTAGGCTTTGTTTATTTCATTCAGGAAAACATGATAAGGTTAGTATATTTAATGTTTCTCATGCTTTGGGGCCAAGAATATATTAATCTTTAATAATAAAAACATTTTTTAATCATTTATTTATTAATTTTTTTAATAATATTTTTGGCCTTATTAAGACTTCACACATTTCAGTTGTTTTCATAAGAAAAATTTAAATATAAATAAGAAAAGTAAAAAAAACGAAATAAGAAACTATTATTTCGATTTTAATAATAGTTTCTTATTCCGATTTGGATACACAATGTTCTGACAAAAGTTGTAAAATATCATTATCGGCATCTTTCTTTTTTTTGGTTGCCTTGTGGTTTGCGTAAATTTGAAATCAAGGGATCTGATTAACACAAAAGCGCATGCATTAAGTCTTTCATTGTATTTAATCGGGATGTCTTTCGCGTATGGTGCTCACGGAAATTGCGGTAATCTTCGCCGGGTTTCCATTTCCGAAATTTTTCCTAATTGAAGTGGTGATACTTTAATTATATCGGATCCATGTATTAAGATTTTATTTATGGAATACGGCATATAAAACCAAGGGTACAGTATGATAAAAAGTTCTGCGTTTTGTAAAGCATATTCCATAAAAGATTCAATGTCGATTTTGAGCCCGCAAGAAATAAGATTCTGCAAACTCCGTTCAGCAACATTAAATTCTGATAGAAAAATGAGCTTCTTCGAGGCGCGTAACAATATGATCTACCATATCTTGTAAAGGCACTTGAGCTGAATAGTTCGTTAATTGGACTCCATTTGGATAACATTTTAGTTTCGTTTTGTTGGAACATTCGTCAAACTTCTTATCGGGTGTTCCACGATTAGTCAGTGGATTAACTAATAAAAGTTATCCGTCTAACCACTCCTTGTTGTTTTCTTCAAATTTGTGGCGGCTTCTATGGTCGAATTTCCATTTCTCAGCCAATTTTGCTACAAATTTTCTATTTTTTTTTGTTTATTAGAAGATCTTTATTAGCATCGCACATGTTGGTATTAATAATATTATTAAATATATGAGTTTCAATGAGAGAACTTTTTTTAGTACGCACAGGCTCGTTGCGCCATAGTAAATAAACTTCTCGTCTGACCATCGACATTTTTCCTAAAAAATGCAATATCTTGTAAAGTTACAGGTGACTCCAGATCATTTGGGCATTTTACAATCACAAGATGACGTAGTAATTTAAAAAACACATTCTAGCGAGAATACACACGAATATCAGAAGTTCCGGTCTACGGAAGTCTTACTTTGGATTTTTTCAAGCAGATGAGTGGTATAGTACACTTTAACTATATTTTTTCTACAACACTTAAGCACAGGTCACAAACAAATTTTGTTTAGTTAATACATACCTCTAATAATAAATAAATCAACTTTTTATTCACTTAATTGAGACAAATGCTACTTTAGAGAAAATTTGGCAATGCAAAGAAAACACGTGTTGAAGCTTTTTATACATAGGCTGAAACATATGTTGTGTTTGACAGCTCACAGCTATTCATCTACATCATATCAATCAGAATAGAATCGATATATCAGATCAGTGGGATAGTAGTAATCGATAGAGACACAATTTTGGCCCAATTAAACACTTTGAAAATTGAATTAAACGACGCTAGATCGTCCATTTCGACCACAGTGCCACGGTCGGTTGGGGCGGGTGTGAGTGGCGTGGGACCGAACGAAAAAAATCTCTTCGTAGTTCTTTATGGACATATTTTGGACGAAAATGGGCAGCGTATATCTTTAAGTAATTGCCAATTATGGAAAATTCTCAAAATATGTTAATTTTCTAAAATTAATTAGATTGTCATTGCCTTGAAAACACTATTGTATATGAACATAAATTTACATATAGTTTCATTAGAGTTAAATTTAATAATAAGAAATCGAAAAGAGAGAGTAAAAAAGTAAAATTAACCGCTATGATAATTTGCTCACGTTTTCGATAAAATCAAGATTTATTTACTTTGAAAATATTAGTTATGTTATGTGAAGCAATTTACATGGTATGTTTTCTCAAATAAAACAAAATCGGATAAGCATTCTTCAAAACGCACAATAATGGAATAAATTGTTTTCAAGTAATGAATATAACACATATCCCATTGTGATATCTGGGCCACTGACCGAAACTTGATCGACACAACACCAGTAATATTTTTGGGAAAATTGCCAATATATAGACATATGTTTTTATGTTTTAATAAAAACGAAAACGTCTATCAAAATATTCAATATAGTTCAATGATGTTAGTAATTCGCTATATACGATTACAAATACGTCAACAAAATACGAAGGTATTATTGAAAATTTTCTTATATTCGGGGAGAATACATTTAAATTCGAAACCTACATGGAGGCAATTCCGCATTACATGCTGTTTGTGTCCAACTTATATGTGCCTTTATGGTTCTTCAAATGTATTTTTAAAGATGTGAAAAATGTTTGCATGGTGTATTGACTGGACCGATTTCACTCACGTTTTCCTTCGGCTGTTTGTAATTGCATTAGGAAGGTTTTGTAATTGCATTAGGAAGGTTTTTACGAAGAAAATGTTGAGAAAAACACAAAAAAGTCGGGAAATTGGAATAATCGAACGTTGTGTTAGTTACATCGTTTATAACTCAAAAACATCTGTACCGATGTTGACGATTCAAAGGACATATAAATCGTATGTGGTCAGAATGGGAAAATATGCAAACTAATTGTGTATTGTAAAGAAAGTGTATTATTTTTCGACAATGTTTTTTTTTTTTGCCGTAAACTTGAAGTTTGGATGTGGACCCATGTAACCTTAAACAACAACTTATTCAAGTGTTAAATTGAAATCAAGTTGTTAAACAATGTGAGGATATAACAAATCCGATTACAAAATTTCACGATTTAGAATTAAGAGTAAAACTGGCATTTACAATTAAAAGAAGGTATAGGGCGTCAACATTGGCCAAACCTTTTCCCCTTAACTGTCGAAAACTATATATATATAATATATAGCAAACACATACAAATCTATAAAGGCAATCTGAAAACTAATTAACAATTTGTTTAAAAATTAAATACACCTTTAACTGAGCCGAAACCACTAAATTTGTATGCCCAATCTCAAATTTTTCGAGTTATATACTGATTTCAATATAAAAATCAAAAGAACAGTTGGACATGAGCAAAATGATATTATAATTAAGAATTCTTCAAAAAGGGACAAATAAGATAATGTAAAAACGTTGGAGCAATAACAAAGCAAGATCTTCTATTGAAAAACCATTTGGTGGAATAAGTTCTACCAAATTATAAACTGTAATGTGCTTGGGCCTGCATTGGGGTTCCAGTTAATACTTTTTATTGACATAAACTTAGTGACAAATGTTTTTTACCAACCTTATATTGATGCAATATTGATAAGGCAAAACAACGTTTGCCGGGCCAACTAGTATATATATATATATATGTATATATATTTCGTCATTCAGATTTATGGGCATTTGATTTCTCAGATACGGTTTTACTCGCCGTAGATTAGAACAATTTCTTTCGGCTGATGCTGTAGTTACCGGTATCGTTATTAGGATTTGTAACAATAAACTTATTTTTGGAAATATATCATCCACTAACTCTTCTTGGCACTGAAACGTCTGCCCCAAATGTCGGCAAATAAACAAACGTAACAAAAAACAACCAGATAAGTTAAGTTTATTGAGACTTATAAAAAAACATACCACGGATTAACAATAAAATATCTATACATATATCGGCCACTTAAAACTATAATGTATTATTTTAATATTTTGTGTATATTAACAAATTGCAAACTTGACAATGACAAAATATTTATGATAATGTAATCTGATGGTGATATCCAAATGTTTTGTAGAGGATCATCTACACAAGGGTTCTTAAAACTACTATACAAATTTTAAATTTACACACCTCCATTGAAATGTTGGAGATTTTTAACAACTTTTTCTAAACATAAGAGGGAATACTCGCACAACCTTACAATGGAAGACGTGTCGTAAATGAATTCATTCGAATACCTTTTATTTTGATGTTGATAGTTCCTACTTATGCATTTCTGTATAACACACCTTTCAAAAATTTCCAACTCTTTCATTACGGATGGAGATGTGGTAAACCAAACCGGAAATGCATAAAGTAGAATAGGCCTAATACTTACTTTAAACAGAAGTAATTTCGTTTTAATACCTAGATATTTGTTGTAAAATAATGATGAAAAGGCTCCTTTGATCTTATTTACTTTCTTCAAATTATTCCGGGCATGAGAATTAAACTTTAATAATTTGTTAAAATTAATTACAAGATATTTAATATTATCTTCAAATTTTATCTCATTACCACTAAGGAAGTTTTAAATCTTTGCTTTGCGGTACAACAAAACGTTTACATTTTCCGGACGCGTTGCGCAAGCAGATTGCTTTACTTTTTGAAGTACAGTATTTTTCGGTTAAATGCACATCAAAATTTGCACAAATTTTCGTTCAATTAACCGAGGAACCAATTATCCGAACCCGCTTAATTGAATAGTTTGTTCAGTAATCACATATTACAGTAATCACGTATAACTGGAACTACTAATGATTTAAAAAAATCCTATGTCAAATACAAATTACGCTTTCTCGAAGTTTTTCCTTAGCAATAAACATAATCTTTTCACAAATAATGTCAAATATGTATGTAAAAAATGGCAGATTATTTTTCAATTATTATTGTGCAATTAACCGGTGAAAAGTAAAAGGAAATTTATTTTTGATGACATGACTTTTGAACCAATTAAGCGGGAAAATCAATTAACAGGGTTTAATTATCCGAGAAAATTTACATGTATTTTCCTATGAAATATTTTTTGCACCATCATGTGGTTCACTTAAGCGTGGAAACCAATTAACCGTAGGGTCAATTAACCGAAAAATACTGTATTTATATTAATGCCCCAAGACTTATATAAGTTATTTACATGAACTGACACTAGATGTTGGCGACAAAATTGACCCTGCGGCATCCCACAGTTAACAGTTCCTAAAGAAGATAATTTATTTCTATGCGTAACACAAAATTGTCTATTATTTAACCATTTTATAAAATATGCCCTTATGATCTGTTCCATCGAATGCTTTTTCCACATCAAGCGACACAGCTACCGTACATTTTCGCTCCCTTACATTTTGAACAACTTCATTACAGAATTTTAATACTGTCCAATTTCCTCGTTTGAAACCAAATTGCAATTA
>NW_026883001.1:0-44239 GCF_032173495.1 Musca vetustissima
GGACACACATGTCTTGATCGACTCAGCTAGTCGAGATATGACGATCGGTATACTTAAATGGTGGGTCTAGGATCAATATTTCGCGGCGTTACAAACTCTTGGGGCTGCACAACTGACAACATAGTTGTGTAGGGTATAAAGACAAACATTTTTTAACCTTTATTTATAAATCTAAATATGTATTTAAAAATACTGTTTGTTCAATCGATGATTTTAAACATATTTTTCTCTTCTCCAACAATTTTAATTCGAGACTTTTTTAAATCGTAAAATTATATATATATATATATATATATACATATGTTTTTAAATTTAATTTAATTTAATTTAATGTAAAAAAATATTATGTTATTTAATCCTCTACCCATATTTTTAATAACACATTTAAAAAAACATTTTTTAAATAACGCTTTTAGAGTTTTCTTTTATTAATTTTTGAAAATACCTTTTCACATGGTAGAAATTTCATTCTTGGGTGTGGCAAATTTTTAAAGTATTGTCATTTTACGCTAAAATGTAATATGTATAAAATTCGGCAATATTGAATTTAACAATGTTCAATTAAAAAAATATGAGCACTTCGACAACGAAATCAATTAATCATTCAAAACAATTATTGTCTGGCTGATGACTCAAATCGACAAAAAATAATATGACGAAAGAAAAAAATAAAAACAATATTTTTTGATACAAACACATTGTCAAACAAACCAAACCAAGCGGAACTCAAATGAAATATGGTTAATAATTCAATAATTGGCTATAAATAAATGTCTGAATTTATGATTTGATTATGCTCAAAAATAAAGAAATATATTAATACTTATATATATATATATATATATATATATGAGGTACATATTATAGGAGTTAGAAAAAAATTTTTAAAATATTATATTTAGTTTATAAATTATTAAAAATCGAATAAACTATTTTATTATTACTAATAACTTTTTAAATACCAAAATATTTTCTTTTAGTGATAACATAAAAAATATAGATTTTTTTTTTGTTTTTATTTCCCTATTAAAAAAATTTAATATCATTACAAGCTATTCATAAATTACATCACACCATGTGTAATAATTCAGGTGATTTATATGAAACGCTTACAAAAAACAATACATCACTTGGGCGTTATTATCTACAACAACAATAAACAAAAAATAAACCTCACAATTTGGCTTAGATTTGAGCTCATCCAAATCAGAGCATCGCCACTCACAATCAAATATAGCACGCGATTCTGACGTATGACGAATGGCAGTCCAGAATGCCTGTCGTGCAGTCAGTTCCATAGTCACGGACAAAGAGACACAATTATTTATTCAATTGTTTCACCTACACTTCGCATTGTTGTTGGCATAATTTTTTTACAGCAATTTCAAAATATTTATTTTTTGCATTCTTTTTAAATGTTTGTTTTTGCACCACTTTTGTTGTCGTCTTTTAATTTTGTTATTTATGGTTCACTCTTCATTTTCAGATTATCAGAAGAGAGCGTTGGATCTGAAGCGCAAATATTTTTTTTACTAAAGTTAATATATGAGATAAAATAAAAGAAAAATAAATTAAACAAATTTAAATTTATTTAAGAGGCAATCTGAGAACGTTGAAAATTCTTGAGTCCTAAAGGAAAATCTTATTTGGTGTGATAGAAAATATTGAAATTGAGAAAAATCAGTACAGATTTAAATATAGCTCCCATATATATTTTCGTCCGATTTAATGTAAATGGTGTACCAAAGTCCATGTATATCTTTCGATTTGCAAGAAATTTGGCATAGCGTAATGAATTAGGTCTAGAATGATGTGTGTTGAGTTTCCTGAATATCGGTCCAAATTTAGATATAGCTCCCATATATGTATTTTCGTCCGATTTAATGTAAATGGTGTACCAAAGTCCCTATATATCTTTCGCATTTATGATCCGAATTTGATGAAATTTGGCACTGGTCACTTATTTGGCCCAAGGACGAACCCTATTGAAATTGAGAAAAATCAGTGCAGATTTAAATATAGCTCCCATATATATTTTCGTCCGATTTAATGTAAATGGTGTACCAAAGTCCATGTATATCTTTCGATTTGCAAGAAATTTGGCATAGCGTAATGAATTAGGTCTAGAGTTTCCTGAATATCGGTCCAAATTTAGATATAGCTCCCACATATATTTTCGTCCGATTTAATGTAAATGGTGTACCAAAGTCCCTATATATCTTTCGATTTGCAAGAAATTTGGCATAGCGTAATGAATTAGGTCTAGAATGATGTGTGTTGAGTTTCCTGAATATCGGTCCAAATTTAGATATAGCTCCCATATATATTTTCGTCCGATTTAATGTAAATGGTGTACCAAAGTCCCTATATATCTTTCGCATTTATGATCCGAATTGGATGAAATTTGGCACTGGTCACTTATTTGGCCCAAGGACGAACCCTATTGAAATTGAGAAAAATCAGTGCAGATTTAAATATAGCTCCCATATATATTTTCGTCCGATTTAATGTAAATGGTGTACCAAAGTCCATGTATATCTTTCGATTTGCAAGAAATTTGGCATAGCGTAATGAATTAGGTCTAGAATAATGTGTGTTGAGTTTCCTGAATATCGGTCCAAATTTAGATATAGCTCCCATATATATTTTCGTCCGATTTAGTTTAAATGGTGCATCAAAGTCCCTATATATCTTTCGATTTGCACGAAATTTGGCATAGCGTAATGAATTAGGTTTAGAATGATATGTGTTGAGTTTCCTGAATATCGGTCCACATTTAGATATAGGTCTCATATATATTTTCGTCCGATTTAATGTAAATGGTGGCCCAAATTCCTTATATATCTTTCGATTTGAACGAAATTTTGGTCCTAGACCCACCTTTAAGTATATCGATATCTCGACTAGCTGGGTCGATCTAGAAATGTGTGTTCGTCCATCTGTCCATTATAATTTGTAAACACGATACAGGCCACAGTTATAGACCGATCTTCACGAAATTTTGCATGTAGGATGGGTTCGGCCCAATGAAGACCCCTATTGTTTTTGGTAAAGATCGGTTAATATTTAGAGGATGAAATGGACCAACTACTTAATTTTTGTCTGTTTTTCTAGTCGCTCCAGAGGCCGCAATTATGACCGGAACAATGCGATATTTTACATGGAGAACGGGGTCGGGCTAAAGAATAAACATGCCTGTTTTCATAAAGATCGGTAAATATTTAGCAGGTCCTTGACCATAACACGAGGTTCCTGTTATGGTCAAGGATAACGCCTATAATTTTCGGCGATGATCAGATAATAATTTTGGGATGAAGTGGACCGAAAACTTACTTTTTTGAATTTTTTCGAGTCGACCTATAAGCCGAACAGAATCCACGGTGAATGCAATTAGAAGGGCTGTACTGAATATTAGTTATATTTGTTGACCTCAAGTCGATCAAGAGGGTGCAACTATCACGAAATATTGCCCAGGCTCGGAATAAAATTCCGTAGAAAGAGTTCCGAGGTAGTTGTGTAAGGTATCGTATGGTCGGCCCCGTCCGACTATACTGCTCCGCTCACTGGTTTAAAGAATATATTTTTCAAAAACCTAAAAGAGGCGTGGATTGTTTAAACAATTTATCAAGAACCTAAAAGAGGTGTGGATTTTTTAAAGAATATTTTTTCAAGAACCTAAAAGAGGCGTGGATTTTTCAAAGAATATTTTTTCAAGAACTTAAAAGAGGCGTGGATTTTTTAAAAAAATATTTTTTTAAGAACCTAAAAGAGGCGTGGATTTTTTAAAGAATATTTTTTTCAAGGGACTACAGAAGGCGTGGATTGTTTAAAGAATATTTTTTTCAAGGGACTACAGAAGGCGTGGATTGTTTAAAGAATATTTTTTTCAAGGGACTACAGAAGGCGTGGATTGTTTAAAGAGTATTTTTTTTAAATTTTTTTTCAAGTTGATATATTGATTAAATTATTTTCATATCTTAAGCAAATCGATTTTATGATACATTAATATAATTTATTATAATTTCCAATAATTATAAATCTTTTAACAAAAAACATTCATTATGCATATAATTACACACACACACACCAATTTCAAAATATTTATTCTCAAAAATTTATTAACGTTAGTTCATTATGTCAAAAATAAATGGTGAAGTGATAAGAAACCAGCAGCAACAACACCAAAAACAATCTAAAAAATTATTATTCACTATTCAATCAAGTTGTCTACTTATAGTGTGTGTTTCGTGAGCCGGCAAGTGAATGAGGAGTGAAGTGAGTGTCATAATTGTGTTTTATTTTATTTTTGTTTCGTTTTTCAATTTTGATTTGTTGGGTACGTTTCTTTCACCGCACATTCACTTCGTCTATGAATCACCCACCTCAGAGGCAATAAAAATAATAAAAACAACAACTCTCTAAAAAATACCAAAACATAAAAAAAAAAACTTAAAAACCTGTTAACTTATTTCCACGAATTCCCACTTACGTCTGTAAAATGTATAAAATTTTATTTTAAAATATTCTCAATTTTTTACAACTTTGATTTTGAAATGTTGAAAGATAAAAATAATAACGCATTCTTATTGAATGCATATTTTGTATTTTCTTAAAAAAAAGAATTGAGGTCAACTGAAATGGCACAACTGTTTATTGAGGTTAATTATTTCAGAAGTTATTATGTTTTTATTTTTTGGGTTCACAATGAAGTAAAAACATGAGTTTCTTTAAATTAATAGACTTAGCAAAATATTAAAAAAAATACAAGCTTGTTGTGATAGACCTTGAATATTTTAACAAAAATTCACGACAATATTTGAAGTTGAAAATTTTATATTTAATTTAATTCAATATCGCTAATATATTTTAAATTTAATTTAATTCAATATCGCTAATATATTTTCAATCTTCTAGAGCCCGGAATGTCCAATTACAGTCACTTCGGTTGAAAAGTGAGACTAAGCCTTCAATATATCCAAAATGGATTGGGAACTTTCTAAGGGAGCTATGACAAAACAATGACAATTTTCTGCATACACGCCTCTATTAAACCCTTAAAAATATTTTTCAAAAAAATCTACGCCGCTTTTACACCAAAAAAAAACTTTAAAATCGACATCTGTTCTTGAAAAACATTCCTTAAAAAATCGACGCCTCAGTTAGACCCTTGTAAACAAATAATTACAAAAAAACCGTGGCTCTACAACTTCCACGAAAATCTAACTTTCTGTGGTTCTATATTCTGAGCGTGGACAATATTTCGCGATGATTCCACCCTCTTGACCGACTAGAGGTCAACCAATATTACTAATGTTCAGTACAGCACTTCTAATTACTTGTCCAGATTCCCTTCACCGTGGGTTGTGTTCTGATACTCGGCTTTCAATTGCGGCCTATGGATTGACTAAAAAACACAAAAAATTAACTATTCGGTTCACTTCATCCCAAAATTATTATCTGATCACCACCGGAAATTATAGGCGTTGTCTTTTACCATAACTGGAACTTCATAGACAATTTCAAAGCGATCAGCACTATATTTCCGCCCTCTAGTGTATTTAAGTGTAACTCCCACATCCGAGTACATACGACAATATAATTGGTACCAACCACTCCTCTTGGATATACAATCAACTTCTCGGGTCTATGTCCTTCAGGGATATGTAAATACAGGGTAAGATGAAAAAACTGCAACCAACTTCAGACTGCTGTCATTTGTAAGCCACTCGTCCGCCATAACAGAATAAATGATGAATATTATCGCGAAAATATTCTGGAGGGTGTATTAAAGGCTTGAACACACAAACATTTTGGCCGCAGACCTTGGACATTCCACAAGACCATCCTAAGTGCGATGGTGAACGCGTCAAAATGAGGCTCCTCGCTTCATTTCTAGCACACAATGACCACTAAAATTTCCGGATACCTATCCCTTGGACTATTAGATCTGGAGTATTTTGGAAAGCAAGGTTGGCACAAAAAAATACCAAAGTGTCGATCACCTCAAGCAAGCGCATCGCCAGAAATGGGCCAAAATACCGCAGAGCAACAATCAGGTAGCATGTGATGGTTTCATTGGCCGTTTGAATGCCATATTTTGCGCCAAAGGTGACAAATTCGAAAAAATCTAAACTTATTCTAAAATTTGACGCTATTTTCGAAATTTTTGCTTTCATTCAAAAAAAAGTGTAAAAATTATGGCGCTTGACTTTGTTGCAGTTTTTTTATCTCACCCTGTATATACGCAATAGAATACAGATTGTGTCATTTTTCACACAAAATCCGCAAAATATTGACAGATCTTTATTAAAATAGGCACGCTTATTCTTTGGCCCGATCTCCTTCCCCATGTAAAAATTCGCGATTTTTGGGCCATAATTGTGGTCTCTGCGGCAAAACCAATAGGGGTCTTCATTGCCCAGAACCCATCCTACATGCAAAATTTCGTGAAGATTAGTCCATAACTGTGGCCTGTACCGTGTTTGCAAATTATAATGGACGGACGGACACACATGTCTAGATCGACTCAGCTAGTCGAGATATGACGATCGGTATACTTAAAGGTGGGTCTAGGTCCAATATTTCGCGGCGTTGAAAACTCTTGGGGTGCACAAAGTTATAATACCCTGACAACATAGTAGTGTAGGGTATAAAATCCACGCCTCTGTTAGCCCCTTGAAAAATTATTCTTTAAAAAATTCACGCCTTGTGCAGACCCTTTGAAAACATATTCTTTAAAAGATTCAAGCCTTGTGCAGACCCTTGAAAAAAATACTCTTTAAAATATCCACGCCTCTGTTAGACCCTTGAAAAAATGTTCTTTAAAAAATCCACGCCTCTGTTAGACCCTTGAAAAAATATTCTTTAAAAAATCATCGCCTTGAAAAAAAATCCACCCCTTTTTTAGACCTTCGAAAATAAACCAAGTGAGAAAGCAGTAAGTTCGGCCGAACTTTGGATACCCTCCACCATAGATATATTGACAGCTACTAGAAATGAAAAAATAGGGAAAATACCAAAAAGTGGGCCTATTTCTAAAAACGGATTATGTACACCATAATACAAATTTCAGAAATGTTTAATGGATAACTGTACCCTCAGTCTTATGGCTAATGAGGGTGTATACACTTTAACATGGTGAAAATGTGCCTCATCGAAATATTGGTTCTAGATCCCATGTTTCTTTGGACCAAATCCATTTCAGAAATTTTAGATTTCATCCAAACTTTGCACCAACATATTATTTCTTCCAAACTTAGTTCAAATTTAAAGATGGAGAATAACGGTCAACTCCTTCTGGAACCTGCACACAGGGGCTAGCTGTAGTTCATTATCGAACCTTACGTGATAATTTTTTAACTCGCTATCCTCCAAACTCAACCAAACTCAAAACGCGAAACAAATCAGATAACAATTTTAATATAAAAAAGGGGACTACCCCAAAAAGGGGGTAGGGAGATTTGTTACCATAAACGACTACAAAATAACAAATTGCAGCAAATTCGTTTGAAAAATGCGCTCAGGAAATATACCGAAAACTGGGGGTACCCTTATATGGGGGCTATTCGAAAAAATTATAATTTTTGTGGAGAGATTTTGGGACCTATTAAGAACTCAAAATAATAAACTACAGCTATTTCGGCGAAAAAATACGATCAAAACCCCCCAAAATACTGAAAATTAGGAGGTACCGTTTATGGGGGCTACCAGAAAAAGTGGACCTATGTTTATAATTTTTTGTGGAGACATTTAGTACCCAATAAGAATCCAATGTAGCAAATTTCAGCGAATTCGGTTGAAAAACGCGCTCAAGAACCCCCAAAATACCGAAAATTGAAGGGTACCCTTATATGGGAGCTATGCCTAAACGTGGACCGCTAAAGTCCATCTTCGAACATGACCCGCTTGCAGACAAAAGACGACTCTATGCTAAATGTTGGCGGTCTATCTTAATTCGTTTAGACGCTAGAGTGATTACAACAGACAGACGGGCATGGCTATATCGTCATAGAATTTTACGCTGATCAAGAATATATAAACTTTATAGGGTCGGAAATGATTATTTCGATGAGTTACAAACGGAAAAACAAAATTAATATACTCTCCATACTATGGTGGAGGGTATAAAAAATCAGGGCTCTATATACCCTTGAAAACCATATTCTTAAAAGAAGCCACGCCCATATTAGCCCATTAAAAATAGTTCATGGATCTATCCGTCTCCTTAACCCTTATAGGGTCAGAAATGATTATTTCGATGAGTTACAAACGGAAAAACAAAAATTAATATACCCTCCATACTATGGTGGAGGGTATAAAAAATCAGGGCTCTATATACCCTTGAAAACCATACTCGTAAAAGAAGCCACGCCCATATTAGCCCATTAAAAATAGTCCATGGCTCTATCCGTCTCCTTAAAAATTATTCTTTACAAAATCCACGCCTATATTCAGTGTTGCCAATTTAGCACATTTAGTGCTAGATTTAGCACTTTTCAAACTCGTTTAGCACCAAAAAAAGTGATCTAGCACCTAGCACCTTTTTTAGCATTTTTATTTTTTTCTGAAATTAGTTAAAATTTTCGGCAATGTTCGATTTCAAATTGACCCTAATGTTAAAAAAGTGTCAGTACATCTGTAAAGAGCTAAAAAATTCAGTCAGTTAGAACTTTTTATAACCTACACCATGTGGAGTGTATTAACATTTTTTCTCAAAATTATCGGTCATATTGTTACTATAGCATCGCTAGCTAGAAGGTTGTTTATGTAGTAAAATGAAAAACCAGGCCTTTGTGTGGTGTAGAACCTAATTCGAAAACTTTCTGGAAAGGAGCTTTTATTCACTGTGCCGGATTGCCAAATTATAGCCACTTGAGAGTACAGAAAATGAGTCGCGTTTCATTTTGTAATTGGGTTATGTCAAAAATTGGACCAAAATCGAAAAAGTTCAGCAAACATATTTTTAAATTACAGCTACTGCGGCGGGAAAGGTTCTAAAACTTAAAAGGATGCAAAAAAGATGGAACCTTAATATGGGGGATATGTCCAAACCAGGGACGTACGCGGCCCGGGGGGCCCGGGCCCCCCCCCCCCCCCCCCGAAATGAATTTTTTTCACAGTAAATATATGCTTCCAACAGCGAATTTTTTCATTTTGTACTACCGGGCCCCCCCCGAAATGAAATCCTGTGTACGTTGCTGGTCCAAACATATTCCCTTGTAGAAAATTGTCCGAAAATATAATTCCTACCCTACAAGAACCCAGAGAATGAATCTAAAATCTTGAAAGAAAGAAGATAGAGCAGTACTTTAATATGAGGACTATGTGCAAACCTTCATTTTGACAGTTTTCTTCATAGAGGAGACTGCGGCACATTCGACATTGGCGTTTTCGATATGAATCTCTCATTGTACTAACATTTAACTATAAAGTTTGAAATCTCTAGCTATGCTTATGTAGATGCACGGACGTCCCCAGCACTTTTATTTGGCACTTTTTTAAATTTTTTAGCACTTTCTGGCACTTTTTTAAACTAAGTCTAGCATTTTTATCAACAAAGTTTTGGCAACACTGCCTATATTAGACCCTTAAAAAATATGTTACCTAAAATTACTTTTAGTAAAACCGATCAGTTTTTTTAATTGTTTAAAGTTCGTTTTTAAGTAGTCCCATTAGTTGAAATTTTATAAATTTATTTTTGTGTATTCAAGTTTATGAATAGTTCACCTTGTTAAGTTTTATTAAATTTGTATTTCAACATTCTCGTTTGATAAATTGCAATGTATGTAATTTGAAATCACAATATTGTTCATACAATTAACAAATAATTATGAGCAAGGTTTTCATTTATTTAATTTTAATACAACTGGTCTTCAACATTTATTTAATTCGAGCTATTTGAAACAATTAAAAATATTTGAATTAACATTTCAACATATTTTCAATTCAAACATCACTTTTTCTCAACAAAATACCCTCTCTGCACTATTCTCCGGAGGGCTTCATTTTTACATGGTTTGGCAGGCAGGCACATAACGGTTTCATTAGTTTAAACGGAAATTCATGTGGAACAAAATATTAATTATTTCTTTGGTTTGTTTTTGTAATATTTATGGGCAAACAAGTGTTGTTTGTTATGGCTTCTTTGTTGTTGCTGTTGTTGCGATATTTACTTTTTTTCTCATTAATAATTTTTGCTGAAAAATTGAAGGAAAAAAAGCTTTGGCTGGCTGTTCTTCTTCTTCTTTGTCTGCTTCGACACTTGTGTTCACTGCACTTGATCGCTCGCTCACTCACTCACTCACTTTGTAGCTGCCTGCCGTTTCTGCTATGAAATACAAATACGTAATTCTAGCGCTTCATTTACTTGATAGGCCTTTTTTATTTGTTTGTTGTTTTTGTTATTTTTTCGAAATTTTTTATTGCTTCTTCTTTTTCTTTTACTTTTAGTTGAACACAAAAAATGGCACACGCTAATCTGTATAGTTGTTTTCCGATAATAATTACTTATTTACTTGATTCTACTTTACGCACGATCGTATAGATTACTTGAATCGTAAAAGAAACACGACAACACTCGCCTACCCGTTGGTTAGTGCCGTTCCGAATGTTGTGATCAGTAAAGCGTCGAACCGTAACTAAGAATCTTAAGTAACAGCGAAAGAAACTTAAGTAAGAAATACAAACAACAACACAATAAACAGAAAAAAGCTCTCTGAGCAAAGAGAGCATAACACAGTCAGTCAAGTTAATTTGTATAACGGCACAGTGGGACTGAGAACTGTTTGCGATACGTGTCGAATTTATTAATGAAGTATGAATGAATAAAAATTATTTTTTTTGTTATTAAATAGAATAATTAAAAAATGTCAATGGCCCTCCTATATGAATAAGCCTTTAAAGCGTTTTTAAGCTTTTATAACCTCAGACTTCTGCCTAATTAGGCTACACCAAGGTGCATTAAACAGGTCGTGCAAGAAGCGAATATTATCGGCAAATTTTGTTGAAAATCCCCCATACTGTCAAATCTTTTGTTTACGTATTCGATTAAGTCAATATTGAAAACATTTTGAAAACTCGGGGGAAATCATCGTACGTCCTTATTATTGAGCCATGGTCAACATATTATTTGCTACGGTACAAAAAGCTGTCTAATCGAAATATCAGTTTTATACCCAAATTTTCTTTGGACAAAATCCGTTTCAGACAATTTCGAGTAGATATACAAATGTCCGACTGTCTGGCTGGTGAGCGCGATTTCATCCCAACTTTGCACCTCGTAATGTTTCATGCGAACTTAAATCTGGTTCGGAGATGGGGAATATCGGTAAACTCCTTTTGGTACCTACCCCACAAAATGGCCAATGGTCCGATTTTCAGATTTGGATTATTGGTCCAAACCTTTTAATACCTCACCCACAAAAGGGTAAAATTACCAGAGTCACATCAAGTCTGATGATGGGGTCAATCGGTCCACTACTTATTTTGCCACCCACACACGTTGTAAACATTTTGGAAGTTTCTAAATTCAAATGGGATGTCCGATTTGATCAAAGCCTTGACATCTTAATATTTTACCCAAACCAAGATATAGACGAAAATGAGATCCATATGTCCACTCGTCTCTCTCGTTCCACCATACCGAATATTCGTTGTAGACCCCATAAAATACCTATCTACGTTCTTGGTCAGAGTGGAATTCTATTTTGACTCCGGAATGTCCACCTGTCTGCTGCATATACATTGATATTTCTTCCAGGGTGGTTAGTATTGCAAATGACATACATTTGTCCACGTTTGGTATAGCCTCTATATAATGGTACCTCCCCATTTTTGAGGCCGTAACATGACAATCCCAGCCTCACATACATCTATGCAAAAAATGGTCAATATAGGCCATGTTTTCACATATAAAAGTTCCGCTTCATTTGCGGTATTTTAAGGCTGTCATCTTACATTTCATGTTCTTGGAGGATGAACAATTTTTGTAGAAAAAATCGATATTGGTCCATATAGGTGCGGGTCTTTTTATTCTTTCTATTTTTATACGAATTTTCCACACCAACGTAGCCGTAATTTGATATTTCGGATTCTTCAAGGATAGAACAATTTTTGTAGAAAAACTTTTAATAAAGCTCCACGCTACACATAAACCCCTTATAATGACTTCTCCCCATTTTCCGAATTATGAGGGCTAAAGCGGCATTTTACCACCGAAGTGGTTATATTTTGGCATTTCGGATTCTCGGGAGCAGAAAAAACATATTTGTTTTATACATAAATGTAATCATGCAGACCCATATGAATGTCCCGCCCCATTTTCAATATTTTGGAGGTTCTATCCGCATTTTTTTACCGAAGTGGCTGTAACATGGACTTCTGAGTTCTTGAAGGTTGGAATGAATGGTCCATATAAAGGGTTAGTTCCATTTACGGTATTTTGAAGGAAGTTTCCCTCATTTTTTGCTTAATAAAAATTTTCTACCCAGAAATTTTTCCACATTTGTTAATGTCTATATACATACACCCATAAATATGTCCCGCTTTTCGGTATATTAAAGTTCCTTGCCTAAAATTCCAACCTGAATTACTGTAACTTGGTATTTAATTTTCTCAGAGCATGAACATCCAAGTGTCAAGCATTCTAGGGACCCCACAACATATTCCTTAGAATAAACTGTGACGACCACAGTGAGTATAATCCATAGATATAAAACAGTGAGCGGAACAGTATAGTCGTACGGGGTCAACCATATGACCAACTTACACAACTACCATGAAAATCTAACTTTCTGCGGTTCTATATTCAAAGCTGGGCAATATTTCCCGATATTTGCACCCACTTGACGATTACAGGTCAGCAGCTCCACTTTCTAACCCTGGCATGTTCGCCTTGGCTTCCCAAGGCGAACATTTTCGCCACAAAATACAAATTTTGTCACTTTAGGTTTTGATTAATTTGACCCTCGGCCGTTCTAGGTATTTGGTCAGATCCCCTTCACCGTATATAAAATACGATGTTCTGCATATAATAATGGTTTATTGCACCCAATAAATATTATCTTTACATCACCGAAAATTATAGGCGTCGCCATTGACCATAACCGATCCACGCAACATTCCCGTCCTCTAGTGGAGTAATAATAATACTAAACAATATCATAACACATAGACGCCTGTAACTATTTAACTATAACTCCAACATCCGAATACATACAGCCATATAATTGGTACTAATTTAATGGGCAACCACTCCACTATCAACTTTTCGGGTCTATGTCCTTCAAGAGTAAATATATACGCCTCAGAAAAATTACATACAGAATGTAATTTTTTCACACAAATGTCCGGATCCATTTGACCCTCTAAATATTGACAGATCTTTAGCAAAACAGGCATGGAGAAGAAGACCTTTGGCCTGATATTCTCCATGAAAATTTTGTTCGTAATGTTCGGGACATATTTGTGACCTCTAGAGCGACCAGAAAAACAGACAAAATAAAGTTGTTGGTACATTTTCCCTAAATATTAATGGATCATTACCAAAACAATAGGGACTTCATTACCAAACTAGAAATGTTGTCGTCCCACAAACAACTTTTCGTGGAGATTAGACCATAACTAACTTTGGCCACATATATCTAGATCGCCTCAGCTATTCGAGATATGACGTTCGGTATACATAAAGGTGAGTCTAGGGCCAATAATTCGCTGCGTTACAAATTCTTGGGGCTGCACAAAGCTATAATACCCTGACAACATAGTTTTAGATATATTATTAGATTTTTGCTGTTTAATTTCGATTTTCCAGTTTTTATCGGTTTATTCTAATCGTGGTTAAATAACTGGGATGCATTTTAGATAAGGAACACAAACGAAAAGAAAATATACAACAACTCTTCTATAAAAGTAAAGTAGCCTTTAAATGGGCTGAGGATTGAACCAATACTCTGCTGAGATGCTATAAAAACTTATGTTCAGTACCTTTGAAAAAGCTCAACCAGTATGTCTGTTTAAATATAGCAGACTTTTTTTTTTGAAATTATAGTTTTTTAAAATTCCCCCTCTCTGGAACTCGGACAAAAACCCCATGGCTATTCGAAAGTTACCTTCTATACAAACTGTATGCATTTCGCCGTTTTATTTTCAACCAATTATACAAAATTATTATCACAGCAAGCAACCACCTGTTCCACTGTGGTTGCTTGTTACTCATAAACATAGGTGCCCATCAGTATACTTTAAAGTAGCTGCCTACTCACACGCATTGTTATGCTCTTTCAGTCAGTCGTTGTTTGACAGGCAACGAATGAACACATGCTGGGGTGCGCGCACGACGTCGTGTCCGCAGAACTAGAAAATCAACGAAATAACACTTAGGGATAAAAGTGTTTCAGTATATTTGGATTTTTATTTTATTATTCAAAATGCGTTTTGTATGTTTAAAAAATTCTAAAAACAACAGAACAATTTCTTTTTTTTTAAAGAATTAAATATTTGATAATTATCGTAGTATTTAATATTATAATATGATTATTATCTCGGTATATGCTACTTTATAAACTTTATTAGATTTTTATGACATATACACTTTGTAATTCATATAAAAACATTTTTAATAATGCTTTTATTTTATATAATAACAAAAATTAAATTCATCAATAATTTTTTCCGACCACAAAAATGTACACACAATTTTGTTCAGTATTGTTCTGTTTTCTCTCACACATACTAACGCATTTTAATTTTGGGCACCTATGCTCATAAATGAAATATGATTTCAAATCATCTCCACTGTTCTCTTTTTCTCTCTGTAGCTCTCAAAGTTAAACATTGTGAGAATTTATTACAATAAATTTATCAGGGTGTAAAAAAATGATTACATTGATGATAGTAGACAACAAACAACAACAACCACAACAACAACGGTAGTAGGTACACAACCTACCAGCCATGCAGTCAGTTTGTCTGTCTGTTAGTCACATGTTATACAGGGAAGCACACAAACAACAACACCAACAGAAAGCACAACAGAGAACCTACTATCAAATGGAGCATATGATTGACAACGACGACGCCGAAAACAGCGACGATGACTCGGACAAACCCCTTAACTTTCAATTGATCGAAGCGACATGAGCGAACAAACATTTGACGAAAACGTAGAATGTCTTAACAAACAACAAGTAGCAACAGCCAACAACAACAACAGCGTCTGCAAACACTACAGAAAGAAAATTAACATCAATGAGGTATTGTTGTTGGTGTTTTTTTGTTCATACAATTTGTTGGCTTTTTTACACTTGAAGTCATTGCTTTGCTCTCTCAATTGACAGATAGATGGTTGGATGGCTCGCTGATGATTCGTTCGTTTTGGGATCGTAATAAAAAAAAAGTGAAATGAAAAACGACAGTCAAAACACCAACAACAACAACTAAACTGTGACCACAAACTAATGAAAAACTATGGAGGCAGTTGGTACATAACACTAAGATTATATTACGACCAAGTACAGTGGGTCAAAGAAAATTATCCTGAAAAATTATGGAAATAGAAGAATATTTTTTAGCAATTCCCAAATATTTTATAGGATCAGGCCAATAGGAATTTATAAAAAAATCGTTCATAAGCGTGGAAATTTTTAAAAAATTGTAGAGACCTACACGATCGGGAATTTATAATATTTTTTTTTCTGCGGACCACACAAACGTGGATTTATTACAAACAAATTAGCAATGACTGAATCAATCGTGTATTAAAAAATATACAGTGAGCAGCAAAAGTCATGGTACCCCATACAAATCAAAAAATATTCAGTAATTCCTCAAAAAGTAATTCACAAGATTTGAAATACAGTGGTGGCCACAGAATTAAAACATTTACTGTGGTAAACATTTTTTGGTCAGCCCTCGATTCGTTTGAAGTATTTTTGAAATTTTTTTAATTCAGAACACTTCGATATACTGCACTCAAGAGATTTAGTGTGAAAATGGAAAATTATTTCATGCAATTTTTCCATAAATAACGGTTTTTATGAAAATACATCGACTTTGAAGTGGCCATATAATTAAAACATTGTGTGATTTTTTACTAGACTGCATTTTTTGAAAATATTTTTTAAAAAAGCTCTTTAATTTAGTTAAATTATGTAAACTAAGCACCGATAAAATCATTTACTGATAAAAATTTTTGAAAAAATCTGTAAAATCTATCAAAAATGCCAAAAATGTGTTCAGTACACCTTACATTCAGAAAATAACCCTTATTATAGAAAATAAAGGTCCGAATGCACCAGAAATTTATAGAATTAGTAGAAAACAATAAATAATTCTCAAAATAAATAAATATTTGAAATAAAAACTCAAAAAATTGGAATTAACCTAAAAGAACGATTAAATTTCGATAGCCTTTATTGAAGAAGGCCGGAATATTTTTGCAGTATGTGAGGAAATATCGATTGATATTGGCATTTATTATATCAAATCGGTTGTTCGAGTAGTACAGAATATATTTCATCAAAAAATTATCAGTCACAACAGAACGAACAGAGATCAACACCTATGTTGACGAGAAAACGTTTCTGGTACACAGCATCATGTTTGATGGTTAACTCAAGACTTTAAATATTTGTCAAATTGTAAAATTTGTCTTTCATTTAGGCTAAAATAGATTAAATGGGCATTATTCTATTCAAAAAATATTATTTTGGAAAAATATTGTCATGTTCAATAGATTTTAAGGGTCAAGAGTTAACCATCAAACATGATGCTGTGTACCAGAAACGTTTTCTCGTCAACATAGGTGTTGATCTCTGTTCGTTCTGTTGTGACTGATAATTTTTTTGATGAAATATATTCTGTACTACTCGAACAACCGATTTGATATAATAAATGCCAATATCAATCGATATTTCCTCACATACTGCAAAAATATTCCGGCCTTCTTCAATAAAGGCTATCGAAATTTAATCGTTCTTTTAGGTTAATTCCAATTTTTTGAGTTTTTATTTCAAATATTTATTTATTTTGAGAATTATTTATTGTTTTCTACTAATTCTTTAAATTTCTGGTGCATTCGGACCTTTATTTTCTATAATAAGGGTTATTTTCTGAATGTAAGGTGTACTGAACACATTTTTGGCATTTTTGATAGATTTTACAGATTTTTTCAAAAATTTTTATCAGTAAATGATTTTATCGGTGCTTAGTTTACATAATTTAACTAAATTAAAGAGCTTTTTTAAAAAATATTTTCAAAAAATGCAGTCTAGTAAAAAATCACACAATGTTTTAATTATATGGCCACTTCAAAGTCGATGTATTTTCATAAAAACCGTTATTTATGGAAAAATTGCATGAAATAATTTTCCATTTTCACACTAAATCTCTTGAGTGCAGTATATCGAAGTGTTCTGAATTAAAAAAATTTCAAAAATACTTCAAACGAATCGAGGGCTGACCAAAAAATGTTTACCACAGTAAATGTTTTAATTCTGTGGCCACCACTGTATATATTTTTATTTCATGTATTCAATCCTATACTACAACAAATTAAAGTAATATTGAATTTTTTTATTAAAACAAAATATAAAATAAAATAGACATAGTGAAAAGTCCATATTTTTGCACAGCATAAGTCTTGGTACCCCTGGAGAAAAATAATGTATTATTTAATATTACTTAATTTTTACAATTAAATTGACTTAACTAATATTTGGTAGGATATCCCTTGAGTTTTAAAACTTCATTCAATCGTTCGGGCATTGAGTATACAAGTTTTTTAGTGTAGTCGGACGATATTTTACCCCATTCTGTCAGAAGTATTTCTTTGAGTTGGGCCTTACTGGAAATTGTATGATTTCGGATTCGTTTATCTAGATGATCCCATAGGTGCTCAATCGGATTTAAATCGGGGCGTTGTGGAGGTGTTATCAGCATGTGTGGTGTGTTGAATTCGATCCAATTCTTAATGTCAATAGCAGTGTGTGTTATGGATCATTGTCCTGTTGGAAGTAATAATTATCACGAATGTTGAGTTTTTCAGCACTTTGATTCAAATTTTGTTTCAAAATATTCATGTAAACTGTTTTATTCATTATTTCCCCAATGAATAACAAATTGCCAACACCAGTTGCTGACATGCATCCCCATACAATTACTCCACCCCCTCTGTGCATTACTGTTTTCCGAGTATTCTTTGGATTGAGCTCTTCGCCTTTTTTTCCGTCACACCAAAGAGCGTCCATCCGACCAAAATATGTTAAATTTCGATTCGTCCGAGAAAATAACTTTGTCCCAGAACTCATTTGTCTTGTTTTTATAATCATTTGCAAAATCGACACGCTTCTTTCTGTTTGTTTTGTTAACAAGTGTTTTTTGCGGGCAGTGCGAGAATTGAATCCATACTTCTTGATGTACCTACGCACTGTGTCTGCTGAAACTGCTTTCCCAAATGATTCTTTTAAGTCTGCAGCGATTTTAGAAGAGCTGGTAAATTGATCCTTTTTTAAAAATACATTAAATTTTTCGTTCTTCTCTGATGTTGAGCTTCCTGAGACGGCCTGATCGCGGTTTATTTTAAATTATATTTTCTTTTTTGTATCGATTAACTACTTTTTTTGACTGCTGATTTGGTTCTGTTTATCATTTTACATATTTCGGAATACGATTTTCCCATTTCATGGTTATTAATTATTATTTTTCGCTCTTCAATAGTTAGTTCTTTTATAGGTATTTAAAAAAAAAATACTTGCTTTCACTTGTTGCACTAAGCAAATGCTTTTGGGAAATCGGGAAATGTGGAAAGTACCGTTATTTTTTTTAAAAGAGAATTTGACAAAACTCTAAATAGTTGCCACCTATTTTGCTAAACGATTTTATCCCATAAATGATGTGTAATATCAGCTCTGACCAGGGGTACCATGATTTATGCTGTGCAAAAATTTGGAGTTGACACGGGCTCGATTTTTTACGGTTTGTTGGAACAAATAAATAAAATATTACTTTCCATTGTTGTAGTATAGGAGTGAATACATAAAATAAAAAAAATAGTTTTAAATTTTGTAAATTATTTTTTGAGTAATTACTGAATACTTTTTTATTTGTATGGGGTACCATGACTTTTGCTGCTCACTGTATATTAAATCTGTCATTCTGTTTGCAGGACGAAATATCCTTCGATGACCCCATTAAGTTTGTATTTTCTTAATCGGGATAAAATTCTATGGCGATTCAGTAATGTCCGTCTGTCTGTTGATAGAGCTCGCAATATTTAAGATAGAACTCTGAATATCAGTTTTGGTATAGTTCCAATACAACCAAACGGCGGCATTTTCTGTTTTTTAAAGATTTAACCCCATTTCCAAACCGAAAGAACTGTTATTTAACTATGCAGTCTATGATCACTATTGATCATAAGCGAGGATTATCTAAGCGCGGATATAGGGTAAACGCACCTAATTCCGGCATGTACCAATAGTCGGCATCTGTTTTATATAACTTGAAATAACTTAACAATCCTATAACTAAATATGAAAAATACATTGAATAATCTTCAATAACACTGCAATCTATCACTGTCTAAAATTTCATCGAGCTAAGTTTATTTATTCAGTCAAAAACTGGCATTTGGTCAATGAGGTTTGTCAACACTATTGATATTTCATGTTTCTTAAGAAAAAAATAGTGGGCATGACTATTTCAAAATACTTGTAACTATATTAAAATTATATTTTTTCACAAGGATCTTTTTCATAATAGTAAAGAACATAGAGGAGAATACTTTAGAATTTAAAATCATTAAAAAATATTTCTAATAATGATATTTTTATCGATGCCGACCTTAGAAACAAAAAAATTTAAGGTTTTCCTATAGTCGCCATATGGGTGAATAATAAGCACCTTTTCGATCATATTTGCTCACAATTTGAAAAAATGTTAAATAAGTCCTCTAAATAACGATTATCTTATAAAAAATCAGTTTTGAGTGTTTTTATATAATAGAAGACACGATTTTAATCTCAAATTCTTTTAACCTCTGAAATGTCTTATTTAGCCACGCCGAGAATTGGATAACAGGTTCCCAATGTCGGCACCATGTTTAATAATTGTAATATTTTAATAAATAATATTATTTTATATAACTTTTCAATACAACACTGATGGAAACATCCCATAGTAATAGTTTATTATTGCAAATAGCAGAAAAACCGATTAAATATATAATTTTTGTTTAACTAAAATGTGACATGCCGACTATTGGAACATAACATGCCGACAATTGGAAAAATTGTCGACTATTGGCACAAAGGCACTATTTTACATAATTATTAATTTAATCTACTTTAATACAAATTAAACAAATGTGGATTACATCGGGGAGTAAACAAAATTTCGAAGCAGATGAACCTAAATACAATATTGTAGAAAATATGCACTTGGAATGGCAAAACGTTTAAAAAGCGAAAATTCTTAAAGTGCCGACTATTGATGCACTTACCCTATTTAAAATATTTGTCAGTGTCTACCAGCGTGGATTTGTATACCTGACACACCTTTAAATATATCGATCGTCATATCTCGACTAGTCTATCAAGACATGTGTGTCCATCCGTCCGTCTGTACATTAAATTTGTAAACAGGATACAAACCACAGTTATGGAATAATCGTTACAAAATTTTGCATATAGGACCGGTTCTGGCCAACGAAGACCCATTTTTTTGGTAATAATCCGTTTATATTTAGGAGATGAACTGGTTTGTCTCTTTTTCTGGCCGCTCTAGAGGTCACAATAATGATCCGAACACCACGACATTTTACACCAGGAAGGGAATCTGGCCAATGAATAAGGAGCACTGTTTTGATGAAGATCGGTCAATATTGAGCGGGTCAAAAATTAAAAAAAAATGGTATTCTGGGGCGTATATATTTACTCCTGAAATACATGGAAACGAGAAGTTAATAGTATATCCTAGAGGAGTGGTTGACCTTTAAATTGATACCAATTATATTGTTGTAGGTAATCGGATGTGGGAGTTATGCGTGTTATAATGTTGTTTAGTGGTATTATTGTCCCACTAGAGGACGGAAAGGTCGCCCTGATCGCTTTGAAATTTTACATGAAATTCCTGTTATGGACGACACCTATAATTTTCGGTGATGTTGAGATGAATTTAGAGGGTACAATGAACCGAAAACATTATATTTGTCAGATTTGTCCTAGTCGCTCTAGAGACCATTATTATATACAGAACATCACATATTTTACACTGTGAAGGGGATCTGACCAAATACTTAGAACGGCTGTTTAAATGATGATCGGTCAATATTTCCAGGGTCAATTGAACCAAAATCTAAAGTGACAACATTTGCATTTTATGGCGTAAATATTCACCCCTGGAAAACAAGATTTGGAAAATATACCAGGATAAGAAAGTGGAGCTGTTGAGCTATAATCGGCCAAGAGTGCGCAAATATTACCCAGGCTCAGAATATATAACCGCAGAAAGTTTTTAATTTTATTTATTTATTTTTATCTTTAATAAGCATGGAATTATTAAAAATATTTTTTTAGGATTTATTTAAATTTTTTTCTGGGTATTTGCAAAGCATAGATTTATTAAAAATACATTTTCAGGTCTAAGTTCTTTGATGGATTAAAAAAAATATTATAGAACAAATCAAACCCACTGTGAACAATGATGATGATGATTCTCGATTCCATAATGCTGCTGCTGCTGGTACCCATTACCTACAATTGTGGTTCCTGATATTGTTGCGGTTGGAGTGCTGGTGTGTAATTGTTAATGTAATCCAATTGCTTCATTATTCGCCACTGGTGATGACGATGACGTTGTTGTTGTTGCTACTGCTGCTGCTGCTAAGTGGTTGCATACGATATTTCTATATGTGGTTTCTATACATATGTATGTGTGCGAATGTGCATTTATTTGTTGAGGAACAAAAACGATTGCATTCGATTTATAAGAATATTTTAACAATAAATTATTTGTAATGTTTTCTTCTTGTTGTTGTTGTTCTTGCCACTACATGTACTTCTCTGCCCACCGCAAAGCCCCGTGCCATCAGCTAACAGCGATCACATTGGGTTGTATGCCGTCTTCATCAAAGTAATGTCGGCGTATCGTTTGCTATTACGTAAAACTTCTATGAGCAACAACAAAAACAACAATTGAGATGTTATTGTTGTTGTAATTTTTATTAAATGCTTGTTGACCAACAAACCGACAAACATTACATTTTCTTATAAATAATCGAAAAGTTAGCTATTCATTATGAACATTTTGCACTGACGCTGAATTGGAATATTGAACGGTCGGCTTTTAACAATTTCCATTGTTTTTAGCGAACTCAACATAGCATCGCTATTGTGTTTTTTTTTTTAATTTGAGAAAATGGAAATATGGTTATGAACACTTTTTTTTAATTCTTTGCTTTTGGGCACGTTCGGACATATTATATTTCTTTGTTACAATTAGTTTAGGCATAAAACTGTTGGCAATTGGATAAGTGAAACATGTATTTGGGGTACCTAGAAAAATTATTGTCTTAATAAATACATGTTTATTATGACCCTGGCAAATATTTTTAATCGATTCACTCTCAATAGGGTCCCCAGAAATTTGTATACCCTCCACCATAGTATGGAGGGTATATTAATCCTGTCATTCCGTTTGTAACTCATCGAACTATTCATTTCCAACCCTATAAAGTATATATATTCTTGATCAGGGTAACATTCTAAGACGATCTAGCCATGTCCGTCCGTCTATTGTAATCACGATATCTTCTGAAGGAATTGAGATAAGGTGCTGACATTTTGCATAGGTTTGTCTTTTGTCTGCAGGCAGGTCAAGTTCGAAGATGGGATTAATCGGTCTACGCTTAGGCATAGCTCCCATATAAGGGTACACCTCAATTTTCGGTACATTGGGTTCCTATTGGGTACTAAATGCCTCCACAAAAAATTATGAATATAGCTCCACTTTTTCTGGTAGCCCCCATAGAACGGTTCCTTCTAATGTTCTGTATTTTGGGGGTTTTGATCGTATTTTTTTCGCCGAATTGGCTGTAATTTAGTATTTTGAATTCTACCAAATCTATCCACAAAATATTATGAATATAGGTCCATTTTTTTCGGATAGCCCCTATATAAGGGTACCCCCAATTTTCGGTATTTTAGGGTTCCTGAGCACGTTTTTCTACCGAATTCGCTGTAATTTGGTATTTTGTAGTCATATATGGTAACAAATCTCCCCACCTAAAATTATTCATATTCGCCCCCTTTTTGGGGTAGTCTCCGAATAACTCCCTTTTTATACCCAACACAACTATGTTGTCAGGGTATTATAGCTTTGTGCAGCCCCTAGAGTTTTTAACGCCGCGAAATATTGGTCCTAGACCTTTAAATAAACCAATCGTCATATCTCGACTAGCTGAGTCGATCTAGACATGTATGTCCGTCCGTCTGTCCATTATAATTTGTAAACACGATACAGGCCAATGTTATGGACCAATCTTCATGAAATTTTGCATGTAGGACCGGTTCTGGCCAATGAAGACCTCTTTTGTTTTTGGTAAAGATCAGTTATTATTTAGGGGATGAAATGGACCAAATACTGATTTTCTGGTCGCTCCAGAGGCGGCAATTATGGCCCAAATATCGCGCATTTTTACATGGAGAAGGGGATCGGGCCAAAGTATAAGCATGCCTGTTTTGATAAAGATCGGTCAATATTTAACGGGTCAAATGGACCAATACTTTTGTGTGAAAAATTAAAAAATTTGTATTCTATGGCGTAGGACATATACCCCTGAAGGACATATACCCGAGAAGTTGATATTATATCCAGGAGGAGTGGTTGACCTTTAAATTAATACCAATTATATTGTTGTATGTGCTCGGATGTGGGAGTTACACCTTAATATTTACAGGTATCCCCGTATTCGTATATTATTTAGTAACCCATTATCACTATAGAGAGCAGAACTATAGCGCTGATCGCTTTGAAAGTTTCCATGAGGTTCCAGTTATGGTCAAGGACAACGCCTATAATTTTCGGTGATGATCAGATAATTATTTTGGAATGAAGTGGACCGAAAACTTAATTTTTTGTGTTATTTTCTAGACAATCTCTAGACCACAAATGAAAGCCGAACATCACAACACTACCAACGGTGAAGGGAATCTGGACAATAGCTGTATTGAATACTCGTAATATTCGGAAAATATGTCTGTATGAGGAAGATATGCTGTTTACTTCTTATCATATTGCCCAGGCTCGGAATAAACATCCGCAGAAATTTTAGTTCCGTGGTAGTTGTGTAGGGTATCGTATGGTCGGCCCCGTCCAACTATACTGCTCCGCTCACTGGTTTATATTAAAATCGTTATTTAATTTTTCCGCATTTTGGGTTTGGTTCTAAGAGTATGCCATAATCATTTCACTTGCGGAGGATACCAAGATAAAAAACTAGAACGTAAGGTTCGATAATGATCTATATATGAACTATAACCCGCATTTAGACCTTGCCCCTGTATGAGAAGTACCGGAAGGAGTGGACCGATATTCCCCATCTTCGAACTTGAACTAAGTTTGGAAGAAATAATAAGATTGGCAAAGTTTGGATGAAATCAAATTTTCTGAAACAAATTTGGTCCAAAGAAACATGGGGGTCCTAGAACCAATATTTCCATGAGAAAAAATTTTTTAAATTTGTATTATGGTTTAATTCATGATTTTTTTGGACCCTAGAAATAATTTAAATCAATAAAATTTGGGTCCCTTGATTTTATTTAGATTCAGTTTTTTTTATAAATCCACACTTGTGTCAGATCCCTAAAACATTTTTTCATAAATCACTGCTTTTGTTGATCTCTCAGAAAATATTTGTAAAATTCCTCCATTTGTTTGGTTAGCAATAAATTCAATGTAGGGGTTTTTAACCCTGTTGCTGCTGAGTCACTTTTTTTGTACATTCCCCGTTTTTTTTTTTTTTTTAAAATAAAAAACGAAGTATTCATTAAACAGTATTGCAATTAACTCATTTCCCTTATCTTGAAAGTAAAGAAAAAATATTTATTTGTTTCTGTCATTTCCTTGGTTTTATTACTTCATTGCCTCTTCTTCTTGTTCGTCTTTCTTCATACCTTTTTGTTTGTTTATTTAAATGCTGATAAGATAGGAATTAAAGAAAAAAAACGTGAAGTAAATTCAAACCTCTAAGAGTTCTAAGTGCGATTGGGCTATTACAATGCGAAACATAATTTCAAATATCTTTAAGAAATTTATAACCAAATATTTTAAATCTAATATTGTTGAACTTAGAAAAAGTAATGTTTTACATTTTTTAATTTAAACTACAGTAGACACTTTCGAAACTGCATAACCTCAAACTTTTCCAGTTTACCAACATTTGTACACCAATTAAATATTTTGACATATCGATTTTAAATAAATAAAATGGAGCCACCTTAATATCAATTTTTTGAACAACAACAATCATAGCATTATACTATTCTCCCAATCTATATACAACTTCTTTATTTTGGATACAATCATTCTCAATATTTACACATGCTTAATTTTTCCGATAAGCGTCACTTTCAAATTGCCCGACACGGATATTTTAATTTGGTAATAAATGTGGTGGTCACCTACGATAACCCAAATTTGATTATCTACATTTAAACCTATTACCACTCACAAAATAAATTTCAACATAATTATAAACATTTTTAAAGAATATTTTCAACAAAAATACAGTACGGAAAGTAGTAAAGTCGGACTGGGCCGACTATATGATACCCTTCACCACTTTGGGTATATCCTAACAGACGTCGCCCTTTCGAAGGAATATTGACATGAAATTGAACGAACATAATTATTCGATCTGTATCTATAAGTGAACCGACTATTATGGAAGCTATATCTAAATCTGAACCGATTCAAGGAAACTTGTCAGATATTAATTTATTTAAATTTCAGTGCGTTGTGTCAATCGGCCTAGCTATGGGTCTTTAGTGCACAATTTCCTTAAAATTGGACGAAAGTGTATATAAGAGCTATATGCAAATCTGAACCAAACTTGACACACTAAAATTTATAGTAACTTCAGTACATTGTAAAAATAGTGTACCGGTTGGGCGAACTTGGGATCTTTATTGCACAATTTACATTAAATCGGACGAAAATATATATGGGAGCTTTATCTAAATCTGACCCGATTTCGAAACTTGACACACGTCATTCGAGACTCAATTCAGTACCCTATGCCAAAATTTGGTGCAAATCGAAAGATATTTAGGGACTTCGGAGCCCTATGTACCTTAAATCGGACGAAAATATATATGGGAGCTCTGACCCGATTTTCTCGAAACTTGTCACACGTCATTCGAGACTCAATTCAGTGCCCTATGCCAAATTTCGTGCAAATCGAGAGATATTTAGGGACTTCGGAGCCCCATGTACCTTAAATCGGACGAAAATATATATGGGAGCTATATATATCTGAACCGATTTTCCCCAAACTTAGCACACATAATTCTGGACCTAATTCAGTACCCTATGCCAAATGTCGTACAAATCAAAAGTCATTTGGAAAGATATTTTACCTAAAATAGCACGAAAATATATATGGAAGCTATATCTAAATCTAAACCGATTTTCTGGAAACTAAACACGCATCATTCTAGACCTAATTCAGTACGCTATGTCAAATTTCGGTCAAATCGAAGGACATTGGTGCATCAGTTACATTAAATCGGACGAAAATATATATGGAAGCTATATCTAAATCTGAACCAATTTTTCCCAATTTCAGTAGGGTTCGCCCTTGAGCTGAATAAGTGAAATATGCCAAATTTCATCCAGTTCGGATCATAAATGCGACCTATATTTTTGTTTACAATTTAACATGGACAGACGGTCGGACGGACGGACATGCATAAATAGACTCAGAAAGTAAATCTGTGTATATTCTCAAAAGGAACCATGTGTCTATCTTGTTTCCTTTTGCATGTTACAAATATATACACAAAGACATAATACCCTGTACCACAGTGTGGTGAAGGGTATAAAAATTAATAAATTAATTCATTGTTACTCTTTGCATTTTTTACTAGATTTATAATTGCAAATATATACAAGCGCCTTAACTAATCTACTCATTTTCTTCACATTTCACAGCTGACAACATTAAAACAAAGAGAAAATAATAAATTATTTTTGACAAAATATACAATATCGTTTATTTATTTTTAGCATTATTTAAAAAAAAAAATTATACAATCTGTCACATCTATATATAAATTTTAATCTGAGACAATTAAAAAATACACACCCACATACACACTTTTAGAGGATATTTTGTATTTATCACACATGTTCTTATGTGTTATCATTTTCAACGAAGTTACTGAACTTGACATGATGAGAGGCGGCCGGTGAATGGCGGTCATTACATTGTTCACCGTTGCGCCCATCCATGCCATGAGAACGTTCCTCGGATGTACATCCACCATTACCATGATGCTGATCAGACGGTGCTATTGTATTGCAATTGAAGGGTATTTGTCCATTGAAGTAGTACTGCCATACTATGAAGACTGCAGAGATGAAATAAATATTATTATTAAATTAATTAATTAATTATAAATTATTAAATTAAACAAATTAATTTTTAGTCATACTTATTGACGAAGCACTGATCACCGAAAGTATGGAAACAGCTGTTATATAACCAATATTCGAATTTGTAGACTTTTGTGGTGTTGCAAAATATTGAACAGCCTCCTTGTAGGATTCAATATTAACAATATTGGCCTCGGGAGTTTTGTGAAGGATTTGTCTGTAATAAAAACATTTGGAATTATTGAGACAGGGTCCTTAAAAGAATATATTTGAAAAATGTATGCTTAGTTTTGGTCCTTGAGAAAATATGTTTTAAAAATATACGCCTGTTTGGGGTCATTGTCCTTAAAAAATCTATGCCTGCTTTAGGCCCTAAAAAAATGTATTCTTTAAAAATCTTCACCTGATTTAGGTCATTGAGAAAATATTCTTAGTAAAATCCACCCTTACGAGCAAATATTCATAAAAACTACAGGTTTTGGCCCTTGAAAAAATATTCTATAAAAATCTACGCCTGTTTGATGAGGTCCTTCAAACATATTCTTTGAAAATCAAAACCTTGCTTTAGTCCTTAAAAAGATTCTATAATAAAAATATAAGCCTATTAGAGGCCATTAATTGTTTTTTAATTCTACGCCTGTTTAAGGTCCCTGAAAATATTCTTTACAAATCTGCGCCTGTTTAAGGTCCATGAAAAAAAAACCTACGCCTCTTTGTGGTCCTTAAAAAATATTCCTTAAACATCTAAGCCTGTTTGATGTCCTTGAAAAAATATTCTTTAAAAGTCTACGCCTCTGTGGGGTCCTTAAAAAATATTCCTTAAAAATCTAAGCCTTTTTGATGTCCTTAAAAAAAATATTCCTTAAAAATCTACGCCTCTTTGGGGTCCTTAAAAAATATTCCTTAAAAATCTAAGCCTTTTTGATGTCCTTGAAAAAATATTCCTTAAAAATCTAAGCCTGTTTGATGTCCTTGAAAAAATATTCTTTAAAAGTCTACGCCTCTGTGGGGTCCTTAAAAAATATTCCTTAAAAATCTAAGCCTTTTTGATGTCCTTAAAAAAATATTCCTTAAAAATCTACGCCTCTTTGGGGTCCTTAAAAAATATTCCTTAAAAATCTAAGCCTTTTTGATGTCCTTGAAAAAATATTCCTTAAAAATCTAAGCCTGTTTGATGTCCTTGAAAAAATATTCTTTAAAAATCTACGCCTGCCAAGGTTCCTTAAAAATCTAAGCCTGTTTGATGTCCTTGAAAAAATATTCTTTAAAAATCTACGCCTGCCTAGGGTCCTTAAAAATATCCTTTAAAATCTAAGCCTGTTTGATGTCCTAAAAAAATATTCTTTAAAAACCTACGCCTGCCAAGGGTCCTTAAAAATCTAAGCCTGTTTGATGTCCTTGAAAAAATATTCTTTAAAAATCTACGCCTGCCAAGGGTCCTTAAAAAATATTCCTTAAAAATCTAAGCCTGTTTGATGTCCTTGAAAAAATATTCTTTAAAAATCTACGCCTACCAAGGGTCCTTAAAAAATATTCCTTAAAAATCTAAGCCTGTTTGATGTCCTTGAACATTTTTCAATAAAAATTTATAAAAGGTTCCAATTCTTTGAGTTCCTTAAAAAATATATATTTAGTAAAAATCTATGCCTGTTTGAGGTCCTTTGAAACAATATTCTTTAAAAATCTGCCCCTGTTCGAATCCTTTAAAAACTATTCTTACGTACTGTTTGAGGTATTTGAACAAATATTTTTTTTAACAAATCCATGTCTTGTTTGGGTCCTTAAAAAAATATCCCTTAACAAATACACGACTTGTTTTGGTCCTTGAAAAAATTATCTTTAAAAGTCTACGCCTATTTCAGGTTTTTGAAAAAAATATTCTTGAAAAATCCAAAACTTGGCTTGGTCCTTGAAAAAAATATTCTTAAAAAAGCCAGACCTTTACATGGACTCTAAAATATACTTAAACCAGTGAGCAGAGCAGTATAGTCGGACGGGGCCGATCATATGATACCCTACACAATTTCCACGAAAATTGAACATTCCGTGGTTCTTTATTCTGAGCTTGGTCAATATTTCGCGATATTTGCACCCTCTTGACCGACTAGATATCAACACATATTTCTTATATTAAGTAGATGAGGGCTATACTTGTCCAGATTCTCTTTACCGCTTAAGGTCCATGTGATGTTGGGCTTTCAAATGCGGCCTATATATCGACTCGAAAAAAATACAAAAAAATTAAGTTTTCGATCCACTTCATCCCAAAAATATTACCTGATTATCACCGAAAATTATAGGCCTTGTCCCTGACCATAACTGGAATCTCTTGGAAAATTTCAAAGCGATCAGGGCTATATTTCCGACCTGTAGTGCAGTAATGGGTTACCAAATAATATCTCAGTACGTAAGCACCAGCAAATAATTAAGTATAACTCCCACAACTGAGTACATACGACCATGTTAAGTATCAATTTAAATGTCAACCACTCCTCTTGAACATACTCTCAATTTATCGGGTCTAGGTCCTTCAGGAGTAAATATATACGGTATAGAATACAAATTTTGTAATTTTTAACACAAAAGTCAGAGTCCATTTGCCCCGCTAAATAATGACTGATCTTTATCAAAGAAGACATGCTTATTCTTTGTCCCGATCCCCTTCTCCATGTAAAATTTCGCGATGTTCGGACCATAATTGCGACCTCTGGAGCGACCAGAAAAACAGACAAAAATTAAGTATTTGGTCCATTTCATCCCCTAAATATTAACCGATCTTTACCAAAAACAATAGGGGTCTTCATTGGCCAGAACCCATCCTACATGCAAAATTTCGTGAAGATTGGTCCATAACTGTGGCCTGTATTGTGTTTACAAATTATAATGGACAGACGGACGGACTGACACACATGTCCAGATCGACTCAGCTTGTCGAGATATGACGATCGGTATACTTAAAGGTGAGACCTTGATTTGTTCCTCAACAAATATTCTTTAAAAAAAAATCCACGCCTCGACTTGGTCTACAAAAATATTCTTTAAAAAAATCCACGCCTCGACTTGGTCTACAAAAATATTCTTTAAAAAATCCACGCCTTTTTTTGGTCCTCAAAAAAATATTCCTTAAAACACCACACCTTGTGTGAGTCTTTGAAAAAATATTCATAATATATCTACGCCTTGACTTGGTCCTCGACTTGGTTCTCGAAAAATTTTTCTTAACAAATTCACCCCTGCTTCAGTCCCTTGAGTAAATAGTCTTTAAAAAATCTACGCCTACTTTTGGTGCTTAAAAAAATATTCATTAATATTTCTGTTCCACTTACTCTTGCAGTTCCTTGGTTTCAACCAATTGTTGATCTCTATAGGCATAAATCCATGCCTTACAAATCAACCCCACCGTACCATTTCCACCAGCTCTCATTTCCATCTGCGGTACATAGGAGAATTTTATAATTTTCACAGCATAACCAATTTTCTCACGCAACTCTTCGGACAATTCATTCAAACTTTTACTTGAATTAGCCTTCAGTGTAATCAGAGTATAAAAATCAGGCGCAAGGCCCTTTACAACAATCACTGTACCCGATATTAAACCTTGACCATTTTGATCGGTTGCCAAAATTATTAATTCCGTTTGTTGTTGTGGTTTCAATTGCCGGCCTTTGGGATAAATTATACCCGTTTCAGGTTCAATGGCAAAGTACGGATTATTGCGCATGCTATAACGTATTCGGGCATTTAAATTCAAATCCGCATCGGTGGCTTCGATTTGTATCAAATATTCTGGATAAATATCCAGAGAAACTTCTTTACTTGCTGGATACCCGAGATAGTCAAGGGAGTATTTATATTTAAATTGTGGGGCATTGTCGTTGATATCATCAATAATCAAATGCAACCACATAGTATCGGGAGCGTAGCTTATATTTTGACTCAAAATATTTTGTAAAGGCTCCTCCAAGCTGCGAGCACTTCTGGTATGATTGTTACTCATTACGAAATTATTTTCTTTACCACAATTTAATTTTAATTTTACAAGTATCTGGGCATTGGTCATATTCTGGAATAGCGTATCCTCTCTATCCACAGGCATCAGATCCAATTTATTGGTGGTCTCATTGACATAAACGAATTCTGAAAAAATTAAAAATTTAATTAAAATATTTAGGGGCAATTTTGAAATTCCCTATTTACCCTTTTCCATTGGCCACATATCCGCAATTTGGAAGCTACAATTATCGTTGAACGTCATATTCCATATGCCATAGTAACGCCTCTCCTCATCCACATGTTTAATCACCAGTGTCTTCTCCACAGCCATACCATCGAATATTTTACACTCCTCCTTTGCAGTAACTTTGAGTATGGCCTGGGTCCTGGCCCATTCATGGGTTTCAATATTTTCTGCACTTACATTGAAGAGATAGGTGCCCACCTCCAGGCTGCCATATAGCATCAACTCTCCGGAAAATGGTTCAATTGACAGTCGCTGGGCCAGGGTCTCTATAATTTCCGGAATTGTCTTATGTAGTTTTGAAAAAAATATTTTTGAAAAGGTACTTACCATTGCCGATTTCCAATATATAATGGAACAAGGCATTATTACTTTCGCTATATGCCCTCACAGTTCCCAAGGAACCTGTGGTATTGGTAAAAGTGGTAAAAACGTAACTGGCACTGGAGAAGCTGGGTGGGTTTAAAACGGGTTTTGTGGGTGCAGGACATTCTGGAAAAAAATTTAAAAAAAAATTCTCAATTTTTTAAAGAATATTTTTTCAAGGAGTCTCAAGAGGCGTGGATTTTTTAAAGAATATTTTTTCAAGGAGTCTCAAGAGGCGTGGATTTTTTAAAGAATATTTTTTCAAGGAGTCTCAAGAGGCGTGGATTTTTTAAAGAAATTTTTTTCAAGGAGTCTCAAGAGGCGTGGATTTTTTAAAGAATATTTTTTCAAGGACTCTCAAGAGGCGTGGATTTTTTAAAGAATATTTTTTCAAGGAGTCTCAAGAGGCGTGGATTTTTTAAAGAATATTTTTTCAAGGTGTCTCAAGAGGCGTGGATTTTTTAAAGAATATTTTTTCAAGGTGTCTCAAGAGGCGTGGATTTTTTAAAGAATATTTTTTCAAGGAGTCTCAAGAGGCGTGGATTTTTTAAAGAATATGTTTTCAAGGAGTCTCAAGAGGCGTGGATTTTTTAAAGAATATTTTTTCAAGGTGTCTCAAGAGGCGTGGATTTTTTAAAGAATATTTTTTCAAGGAGTCTCAAGAGGCGTGGATTTTTTAAAGAATATTTTTTCAAGGAGTCTCAAGAGGCGTGGATTTTTTTAGAGAATATTTTTTCAAGGAGTCTCAAGAGGCGTGGATTTTTTAAAGAATATTTTTTCAAGGAGTCTCAAGAGGCGTGGACTTTTTAAGGAATATTTTTTCAAGGAGTCTCAAGAGGCGTGGATTTTTTAAAGAATATTTTTTCAAGGAGTCTCAAGAGGCGTGGATTTTTTAAAGAATATTTTTTCAAGGAGTCTCAAGAGGCGTGGATTTTTTAAAGAAATTTTTTTCAAGGAGTCTCAAGAGGCGTGGATTTTTTAAAGAATATTTTTTCAAGGAGTCTCAAGAGGCGTGGATTTTTTAAACAATATTTTTTCAAGGAGTCTCAAGAGGCGTGGATTTTTTAAACAATATTTTTTCAAGGAGTCTCAAGAGGCGTGGATTTTTTAAACAATATTTTTTCAAGGAGTCTCAAGAGGCGTGGATTTTTTAAACAATATTTTTTCAAGGAGTCTCAAGAGGCGTGGATTTTTTAAACAATATTTTTTCAAGGAGTCTCAAGAGGCGTGGATTTTTTAAACAATATTTTTTCAAGGAGTCTCAAGAGGCGTGGATTTTTTAAACAATATTTTTTCAAGGAGTCTCAAGAGGCGTGGATTTTTTAAACAATATTTTTTCAAGGAGTCTCAAGAGGCGTGGATTTTTTAAACAATATTTTTTCAAGGAGTCTCAAGAGGCGTGGATTTTTTAAAGAATATTTTTTCAAGGAGTCTCAAGAGGCGTGGATTTTTTAAAGAATATTTTTTCAAGGAGTCTCAAGAGGCGTGGATTTTTTAAAGAATATTTTTTCAAGGAGTCTCAAGAGGCGTGGATTTTTTAAAGAATATTTTTTCAAGGTGTCTCAAGAGGCGTGGATTTTTTAAAGAATATTTTTTCAAGGAGTCTCAAGAGGCGTGGATTTTTTAAAGAATATTTTTTCAAGGAGTCTCAAGAGGCGTGGATTTTTTAAAGAATATTTTTTCAAGGAGTCTCAAGAGGCGTGGATTTTTTAAAGAATATTTTTTCAAGGAGTCTCAAGAGGCGTGGATTTTTTAAAGAATATTTTTTCAAGGTGTCTCAAGAGGCGTGGATTTTTTAAAGAATATTTTTTCAAGGTGTCTCAAGAGGCGTGGATTTTTTAAAGAATATTTTTTCAAGGTGTCTCAAGAGGCGTGGATTTTTTAAAGAATATTTTTTCAAGGTGTCTCAAGAGGCGTGGATTTTTTAAAGAATATTTTTTCAAGGTGTCTCAAGAGGCGTGGATTTTTTAAAGAATATTTTTTCAAGGTGTCTCAAGAGGCGTGGATTTTTTAAAGAATATTTTTTCAAGGAGTCTCAAGAGGCGTGGATTTTTTAAAGAATATTTTTTCAAGGAGTCTCAAGAGGCGTGGATTTTTTAAAGAATATTTTTTCAAGGAGTCTCAAGAGGCGTGGATTTTTTAAAGAATATTTTTTCAAGGAGTCTCAAGTGGCGTGGATTTTTTAAAGAATATTTTTTCAAGCAGTCTCAAGAGGCGTGGATTTTTTAAAGAATATTTTTTCAAGGAGTCTCAAGAGGCGTGGGATTTTTTAAAGAATATTTTTCAAGGGACCTACAAAAGGCGTGGATTTTTTAAAGAATATTTTTTCAAGGAGTCTCAAGAGGCGTGGATTTTTTAAAGAATATTTTTTCAAGCAGTCTCAAGAGGCGTGGATTTTTTAAAGAATATTTTTTCAAGGAGTCTCAAGAGGCGTGGATTTTTTAAAGAATATTTTTTCAAGGAGTCTCAAGAGGCGTAGATTTTTTAAATTATATTTTTTTCAAGGAGTCTCAAGAGGCATGGATTTTTTAAAGAACACTTTTTTCAAGGAGTCTCAAGAGGCGTGGATTTTTTAAAGAATATTTTTTCAAGGAGTCTCAAGAGGCGTGGATTTTTTAAAGAATATTTTTTCAAGGAGTCTCAAGAGGCGTGGATTTTTTAAAGAATATTTTTTCAAGGAGATTTCTCAAGAGGCGTGGATTTTTTAAAGAATATTTTTTCAAGGAGTCTCAAGAGGCGTGGATTTTTTAAAGAATATTTTTTCAAGGAGTCTCAAGAGGCGTGGATTTTTTAAAGAATATTTTTTCAAGGAGTCTCAAGAGGCGTGGATTTTTTAAAGAATATTTTTTCAAGGAGTCTCAAGAGGCGTGGATTTTTTAAAGAATATTTTTTCAAGGAGTCTCAAGAGGCGTGGATTTTTTAAAGAATATTTTTTCAAGGAGTCTCAAGAGGCGTGGATTTTTTAAAGAATATTTTTTCAAGGTGTCTCAAGAGGCGTGGATTTTTTAAAGAATATTTTTTCAAGGAGTCTCAAGAGGCGTGGATTTTTTAAAGAATATTTTTTCAAGGAGTCTCAAGAGGCGTGGATTTTTTAAAGAATATTTTTTCAAGGAGTCTCAAGAGGCGTGGATTTTTTAAAGAATATTTTTTCAAGGAGTCTCAAGAGGCGTGGATTTTTTAAAGAATATTTTTTCAAGGAGTCTCAAGAGGCGTGGATTTTTTAAAGAATATTTTTTCAAGGAGTCTCAAGAGGCGTGGATTTTTTAAAGAATATTTTTTCAAGGAGTCTCAAGAGGCGTGGATTTTTTAAAGAATATTTTTTCAAGGAGTCTCAAGAGGCGTGGATTTTTTAAAGAATATTTTTTCAAGGAGTCTCAAGAGGCGTGGATTTTTTAAAGAATATTTTTTCAAGGTGTCTCAAGAGGCGTGGATTTTTTAAAGAATATTTTTTCAAGGAGTCTCAAGAGGCGTGGATTTTTTAAAGAATATTTTTTCAAGGAGTCTCAAGAGGCGTGGATTTTTTAAAGAATATTTTTTCAAGGAGTCTCAAGAGGCGTGGATTTTTTAAAGAATATTTTTTCAAGGTGTCTCAAGAGGCGTGGATTTTTTAAAGAATATTTTTTCAAGGTGTCTCAAGAGGCGTGGATTTTTTAAAGAATATTTTTTCAAGGAGTCTCAAGAGGCGTGGATTTTTTAAAGAATATTTTTTCAAGGAGTCTCAAGAGGCGTGGATTTTTTAAAGAATATTTTTTCAAGGAGTCTCAAGAGGCGTGGATTTTTTAAAGAATATTTTTTCAAGGAGTCTCAAGAGGCGTGGATTTTTTAAAGAATATTTTTTCAAGGAGTCTCAAGAGGCGTGGATTTTTTAAAGAATATTTTTTCAAGGTGTCTCAAGAGGCGTGGATTTTTTAAAGAATATTTTTTCAAGGAGTCTCAAGAGGCGTGGATTTTTTAAAGAATATTTTTTCAAGGAGTCTCAAGAGGCGTGGATTTTTTAAAGAATATTTTTTCAAGGAGTCTCAAGAGGCGTGGATTTTTTAAAGAATATTTTTTCAAGGAGTCTCAAGAGGCGTGGATTTTTTAAAGAATATTTTTTCAAGGAGTCTCAAGAGGCGTGGATTTTTTAAAGAATATTTTTTCAAGGTGTCTCAAGAGGCGTGGATTTTTTAAAGAATATTTTTTCAAGGAGTCTCAAGAGGCGTGGATTTTTTAAAGAATATTTTTTCAAGGAGTCTCAAGAGGCGTGGATTTTTTAAAGAATATTTTTTCAAGGTGTCTCAAGAGGCGTGGATTTTTTAAAGAATATTTTTTCAAGGTGTCTCAAGAGGCGTGGATTTTTTAAAGAATATTTTTTCAAGGAGTCTCAAGAGGCGTGGATTTTTTAAAGAATATGTTTTCAAGGAGTCTCAAGAGGCGTGGATTTTTTAAAGAATATTTTTTCAAGGAGTCTCAAGAGGCGTGGATTTTTTAAAGAATATTTTTTCAAGGAGTCTCAAGAGGCGTGGATTTTTTAAAGAATATATTGCATGAAATTTGGCACAGCGTAATGAGTAAGGTCTAGAATGATGTGTGATAAGTTTTGTGAAAATCGGTTCAGATTTAGATATAGCTCCCATATATATTTTCGTCCGATTTAAGGTAAATGGTGTACCAAAGATCCTATATATTATTCGATTTACACGAAATTTGGCATAGTGTACTGAATTAAGTCTAGAATGATGTGTGCAAAGTTTCGTAAAAACCGGTTCAGATTTAGATATAGCTCCCATAAATATCTTCGTCCGATTTAAGGTAAATGCTGTACCAAAGTCCCTATATATCTTTCGATTTGCACGAAATTTGACACAACGTAATGAATAAGGTCTAGAATGATGTGTGCAAAGTTTCGTGAAAATCGGTTCAGATTTAGATTTAGCTACCATATATATTTTCATCCGATTTAAGGTAATTAGTGCATCAAAGACCCTATATATCTTTCGATTCGCACGAAATTTGGCATAGCGTCTATAATAATGTGTGCTAATCCATAGCTAGGTCGAATATAGAATATACCCAAAGTGGTGAAGAGTATCATATATTCTGCCCAGTCCGACTTTACTACTTTCCTTACTGGTTTTAAATATTTTCTTAGATTTTTTCTAATTCCTTAAAATGTCTTACCTTTTTTGGGAAGTTCAATAAAAATCATGAGACTGTCGGTAACATTGGGGAACCCCTTCACTCTGGCCCGAACATGCATCATTAAAATACTTCTCTCTTCTAAAATCGTTTCAAGAATTGGAGTTTTTAAACTCAAATCAAGTTGCAAGGAGGAATGGTTCGGCTTCAATTCAAAATTCTCGGCCACATCTGAAATTTATTAATAAAGAATATTGTTTTGAAACATTTTTGAATGTTTGTTAGAAATTACCTCCTTCCAATGAAAAATTAAAATTGTCGAAATTTGTTGAGTTTTTCAAATCGATGGATTCCATCACAAGTGCCTGCGATTCATTAACTACACTCAGCTTGCCAATAAGCGAGTGGCTGAGGAACACTGTGGTCTCATTCAACACAGTGTTTGGACTTTTAATTATGACGGTACAATAGGCCGTTAAATTACCCTCCTTGGCTTGCAGCAACAAAATTGAGGGCGATTTTAATTGGATTTCTTTATTGACTTCCGCTGTTGGCTTCAGCTGGAGTTGGACTTGATTATCATTGACAATTAGAAGATGGAAGAATTGACTATCATCACCGCTTAAATTAAATTCTCTTAATTGGTGTTGTTGTTGTGTGGTGTTGGTGTTGTTATGTTTGACATCTGTTTGCAAAATAATCGTTTCTATTAACAATTTATGATCGGCCGTTAAATTACCCGAGTACTGGGGTTTTTGAAATTCAAACAGTTGTTGCTGTTGCGGAACATCGATATTTACATCTTTCTTTGGTAATTCTAAAATAATGTAGGTTATGGCAGCCAATTCATTCCACGAAGCTTTTAAGGTCAACTTAATGTAGGGATCTGCCTCAAAGACAGTTAGGTTAAAATTCGGTTTCGCAGTTATGTGAACTTGAAAACTATCATTCGACACATTGAACATATTGTGGGGATTTTCCAATAGCGTAAAAGTCATATCCGGTTTGTACATAATTGGAAAAAATATAATTGGGATTATTTGCAATTCACCATTGGCAGTTATGCGGCCATCATAGTACGTGCTCATGAAGTGGAAGGAAGCTGTAATGGAATTTTATATTTAAAAAAAATATTTTTTTTTTATATTTTTTATTATATCACAAAAAAACCCCTTACCCTGCAAATCCACCAGTTCAACAATTATTGATGCCGTACTAAATTCCGCCATTTGTGGATGTTCCACCCTCATCTCCAATTCCCATTTTCGTTGCTGCATTATAAATGCAGGATCAAATAAATCAGCATTCCATTGAATATCAACACTACCATCTCTGTGATCGACATATTCAAATCCTTCAGTTTCATTACCCAACAAAGTATATATCACTTCGGCGGAATATGTTCCATTAATGAGTTCCATTCTGATGGGCGGCATGGAAAAATATAAATCGATTTCTGCCTTATAGAGTTGTTGAGTAAAACGTGGTTTTATTGGCATTCGTTTTTTGAGGTCGGATCGTATTATCACTGTGGCATTTGAGCTACGCGGTGGTGTGCCATTATCCTGAAAAAAAATATTATATTAAATATTTTTATTATCATGATCATCGCACCATTAGGCCTCAGTGTAATCTGTCATAATTTGTTTCTGTATATTTATTTGTTTGCCCCACTGTTCTACCTACATTTGCCAAATTTGTTCCTAGGTTCAAATGTCAATAGCCCATTGTTTCGTCAGAATTCTTAAATGTCATGAAAATCTATTTGAAACGAAAAAGGCAAACAAATACTATTTCCTCAATTTCGGAATGATTCACCATTTCAAACATTCCATTAGCTCAAACATCAATCAACTGCAACGTGTGAGCTAAGGAGACTTATAATAAACAGAGGTGACATATATCACTATCAGCGAATTTTCCTCTTTTTAAAAAATAATTTTTCAAAACTTTAAAAATGTGTGGCTTTTTTAATTTTTTAAGGACCTTAACAAGGTTTGGATTTTTATACCCTACACAACTATGTTGTCAGGATATTATAGCTTTGTGCAGCCCAAAGAGTTGGTAACGCTGCGAAATATTGGCCCCAGACCAACCTTTTAGTATACAGATCGACATATCTCGACTAGCTGAGTCGATCTAGACATGTGTGACCGTCCGTCTGTCCATTATAATTTGTAAACACGATACAGGCCACAGTTATGGACCAATCTTCACAAAATGTAGGACGGGTTCTGGCCAATGAAACCCCCTATTGTTTTTGGTAAAGATCGCTTAATATTTAGGGAATGAAATGGATCAAAACTTTATTTTTGTCTGATTTTCTGGTCACTCCAGAGGCCGCAATTATGGCCCAAACATCGCGAATTTCCACAAGGAGAAGGGGATCGGGCCAAAGAATAAGCATGCCTGTTTTGATAAAGATCGGTCAGTATTTAGTGGGTCAAATGAACCCTGACTTTTGTGTGAAAAATGACAAGATTTGTGTTCTCCTGAAGGGCATATACCCGAGAAGTTGATTGTATATCCAATAGGAGTGGTTGACCTTTAAATTGCTACCAATTATATTGTCGTATATAGTCGGATGTGGGAGTTACACTTAAATATTTACAGGTGCTTACGTATTCAGATATTATTTAGTAAACCATTACCACACTAGAGATCGAAAATATAGCGCTGATCGCTTTGAAATTTTCCATGAGTATCCAGATATGATCAAGGACAACGCCTATAATTTTCGATGATGATCAGATAATAATATTGGGATAAAGTGGACCGAAAATGCCGATCTATAGGCGACAGTTGAAAGCCGAACATCACATCACAACCCACGGTGAAAGGAATCTGGACAAGTAATTTGAAGGGCTGTACTGAATATTAGTAATATTTGTTGACCTCTAGTCGGTCAAGAGGGTGAAAATATCGCGAAATATTGCTCAATCTCAGAATATAGAACCAAACAAAATCAGATTTTCGTGGAAGTTGTGTAGGATATCATATGGTCGGTCCCGTCCGACTATACTGCTCCGCTCACTAGTTTTCAAATATTTTTTGAAGGTCTCACAATGCGTGGATTTTTTACAAAATATCTTTTGAAGATCACACAAGGCGTGGATTTTTATACCCTACACAACTATGTTGTCAGGATATTATAGCTTTGTGCAGCCCCAGGAGTTTGTAACGCCGCGAAATATTATAATTTGTAAACACGATACAGGCCACAGTTATGGACCAATCTTCACGAAATTTTGCATGTAAAAAGCCCCTATTGTTTTTTGGCAAAGATCGGTTAATATTTCTGGTCGCTCCAGAGGCCGCAATTATGGTCCTTACATGAAGAAGGGAATCGGGCCAAAGAATAAGCATGCCTGTTTTTAATAAAGATCGTTCAATATTTAGCGGGTCAAATGGACCCAAACTTTTATGTGAAAAATGACAAAATTTGTATTCTATAGCGTATAGATTAACCCCTGAAGGACATAGAACCGAAAAGTTAAAATTTTCCATGAGGATCCAGGTATGTAAAAGGACAACGCCTATAATTGTGCAAATATCACGAAATATTGCGCAGGCTTTATTGCCCAGGTTTTATTATTTTAAATTTAGAATGTAAATTATGTCGTCACCCCTTGTCATTATAAGCCTCCATGTGTCTTTATACCATTCCGCATTATTTCTTGTGTATAAAGTGTTTCTCTTTGTTTCACTTACCGTTGCTGTAATTACAAACTCTATCGATTGCGGCAATTCCAAATATATACGCTCCAATGTCAGATTGGCAAAATAGGTTTTCTTATCAGCGGTGGTGATATTTTTAGTGTCGACCGCAATGTGATATCGTGACGATGTCGACGATGTAAAATTAATTTGATTGTGTGTTAGATCATCATCTTTGGCGGAGATTTCCAAAAGAGTTGTCAATTCGAAACCGGAAAATATGGGTGTGGGCATAAAGATGACATACTGGGGCTGGGCGAATACGGGGCTATAATAGTTGCCCTCTTTGAGGGGTTGAAAGAATACCTGGGGAATAAAAAGAACACACATTTTTACAAAAAAAAAAAATAAATAAAGTTTTAAAATTGTTGAAAGAATTTTCTCTTACCAATATTCTCTCCTTGCCTGAACCACAATCTAAATTGATTTTCAACGATATTCTGGCAGCCGTTTGTTCCCTGGCATAGTTTGGAAAATTCTCTGTCGTAAAGATAATTAAATTTTGCGTTCCATTTACTTGAGGGGCTGTGGAATTATTGCTCTCCAAGCGAGCATCAACGTATTTCATTTCAAATTCATTGTTGGATGTGGAGAGAATGCCATTTATTATGACATTCTCATAAATTTTGATGGTTCCATTCAGGGTTAAATCTATGGGCTCATTAAAAACCGAAGTGACCAAGTCTTCATTGGAACAGTCTGGCCAAAAAAAAAAGATTTGTTTCATTTTTGTAAAGAATTTTTATTTTATGATATTTAATTTACCTATAATTTCATCTATAGCCCCAATTGGCGGAATATTTCTTATGAACATTATAAAAACTGTAATGAGAATCTTGATTCCCATTTTGTCTCTTTTTTACTTCCTCTTCTTTCCAAACTTCAACTTGAAATAAATTCTTTGACGATGATGTCTCAAGATGCAAACCTTGTTTCCCCATTATCTGTGAAAGCACTGTGAACATCATCGATAACATATCTCAAAAAATTATTGTGTTAAACATGGGTAAAAAATTATCTCGGCGAATGCCAAGATCTGTAACACATTCTATATATATTTATATATATATATATATATATTATTATTTTTTCTTGTAAAACATTTTAATATTAATTTAGTAAAAGAAATAAAATTAGATATATTTTCATTGTAGGACTCAACTGAAAAATATATTATTTTTAAAATTCGAAACCATTTATTCTTTAAAAATGTAATGTTTTGTTTTTTTAATCGACACTTTCTTAATGAATGTAACAAAAACTATTTATAAACCAGTAAAGAAAGTAGTAAAGCCGCACTGGGCCGACTATAGTATACCCTTCACCACTTTGGGTACATATGTATCCGAAAAGACGTCGCCTTTTTGAAGGAATTTAGACATGAAATTGAACGAACTTAAATATGTGATTTTTATATCTTTCTGGAACCTATGCTAAATTTAATTTCATTTGGGCAAGTTTAGAGTCGTTTGCGCACAGTGGGACAGATTTGTGTGTTAATCGATTTAAAGCAAACTTGACACACGCTATTCGGTATGCTGCACTATATAAAATTTAATCTCAATAAATAAGTCGAAATTATATATGGAAGCTACGAGATATCTATATCTGAACCGATTTGAAGCAAACTTGCCAGAGATTAATTTATACTAATTTCAATACGTTGTGTCAATCGGCCTAGCTGTGGATCTTTAGTGCATAATTTACTTAAAATCGAACGAAAATATATATAGGAGGTATACACATCATTCCAGACTTAATTCAATACGCTATGCCAAAGTTCGTGCAAATCGAATGATTTTCAGAAACTATGTATAGAAGCTATATCTAAATCTGAACCGATTTTCATGAAATCAAATGATTTTCAATGACTTTGGTGCACCATTTAACTTAAATCGGACGAAACTATATATGGGAGCTATATCTAAATCTGAACCGATTTTCACGAAACTTAGCACACGTCATTCTGGACTTAATTCCATACGCTATGCCAAAATTCGTGTAAATCAAATGATTTTCAGGAACTTTGGTGCACCATTTACCTTAAATCGGACGAAATTATATATGGGGGCTATATCTAAATCTGAACCGATTTTCACGAAACTTAGCACACGTCATTCAACTTAATTCAATACGCTATGCCGAAATTCGTGTAAATCAAATGATTTTCAGGGACTTTGGTGCACCATTTGCCTTAAATCGGACGAAACTATATATGGGAGCTATATCTAAATCTGAACCGATTTTCACGAAATTTAATATACTTCATTCTCGGCTTATTTCAGTAGGCTGTGCTAAATTTCGTGCAAATCGGAATATATATACGGACTTTGGTGCAGCATTTACCTTAAATCGGACGAAACTATATATGGGAGCTATATCTAAATCTGAACCGATTTTCGCGAAACTTAGCACACGTCATTCTAGACTTAATTCAATACGCTATGCCAAAATTCGTGTAAATCAAATGATTTTCAGGGACTTTGGTGCACAATTTACCTTAAATCGGACGAAACTATATATGGGAGCTATATCTAAATCTGAACCGATTTTCACGAAACTTGGCACAAATCATTCTAGACCTAATTCAGAAGGATGTACCAAATTTTGTGCAAATCGAAAGATATTTAGGGACTTTGGTACCTCATTTACCTTAAATCGAACGAAAATATATATGGGAACTATATCTAAATCTGGGCCGATTTTTCCCAATTTCAATAGGGTTCGTCCTTGGGCCAAACAAATTAGCTGTGCCAAATTTCATCCAATTCGGATCGTAAATGCGACCTGTACTTTGTTTACAATTTAACATGGACAGGCGGACGAAAGGACATGCATAAATCGACTCAGAAAGTGATTCTATACATATTCTCAAAAGGAACCATGGGTCTATCTCGATTATTTTTGCCTGTTACAAGCATATGCACAAAGACATAATACCCCGTACCACAGTGTGGTGAAGGGTATACAAATATCTAACTGCTTCATAAATTTAAAGGTAGTATTTTTTTAAATGCCCCCTTTTTATTGAAGAACCAAGTTTTAATTAAACGATTTCCAAATTGAATTTCCACTGTACTTAATTTCACCATTCACTCAGATCATAAAAAATAAAGCATACTTTTAGGCCTTAAGATAATTGCACATATT